>NC_056586.1:25590817-25626552 GCF_018340385.1 Cyprinus carpio | reverse complement strand
GTCATCATTTCGGTTAAAAATTTGATAATATCCAAAATATGTATTTATTTACTTGACGTTTTTTATTTTATATTTTTATATTTTTCCTTTATAGCTTTGAAACATTGCGTAAACTTCAAAAAGAGCTGGTCACAAAGAAACGCCCAGCCAGCATTGCGTGAGCTCGTGTGAAAAAGTAGATTATTGATCATACAGTGATTATTTACATTCATTCGCACACAGTACTTGATAAAAGAGTGCAGGCACTAATTCAGTGCAACTATGTTAGACTGCATGAGCTAGGGTTCGGACAGGGAGATTTAGATAAAACACATACCTCCATCGTGATATGGAGTATGATGGTTGCTGTGTGATTACCCATGAGCCCTCACTGTTCTGATTCACTGAGGCGCGTTGATTCTGTTGGGCTCCCAGTGTGTGAGAATCCTGTGAGCCGCACATGAAAGCGCCACTGTAACTAATGCTTTATTACTGGAGAGCATGTGAGTGTGTGTGTGTGTTTCCCCGTTTACTGTCTTCAACACATACAGTACCAACCTGTGGACATCTGATTTAACGTAACGTTTCAGAACAATAAATCATGTGCACAAGAATAAAACAAAAATAACAAGGTGTTGGGTTATTTCTAATAGCATAATTTCATGGGTGATTCCTTTAAAACCCTTTCCCCCAGTAATTTCGGCAGTATCTGTCCTTTTCATGCATTCTAGCATTGACAGTGTGGTCATTGTAGGAGACACGACTGAATTCAACATGAACGTGGAGTACATTGGTGAGGCCTTTCTCAATGTCTTCTGTCACCTATTTCTGAACAAGGAGTGATTAAATATTGGTAACACTGTGTAAGATTCAATAATGGTGATTATCTTGGTTGTCTTCTAATAAGTGGTTGTTGTGTGTGCTTGTGTGTGTGTGTAAATATAGTTTTCTTTAAATAAATACCGATAATTATTAAAAGAAAAAAAAAAAAATTAGGTTTTTAAATAAAATATTACAATAGATCAATGAATATATTTGGTCTATTCATTAACATTTTAAAAGTTTACTTTCTGTTTGGTTTTTTAGTGTGTTATTTTGAAATTGACGGGGCTGATGAGCTCTGACAGTTTTGAATCCCTATAATTCTATTGCAGTCAGCGTTTCTCTCAGGTTGTGATTGAAATGAAATGCTTTTGTTTTTCTGGCAGCTCTTCAGAAAAGGTTTGAAGGATTCTGTGAAAGGTGTTCAGCGGGAACTCCCGCTTCTGTACCGACAATACAACAACAACAAAATCATTCAAATACATCATCCAATATTGGATCAAATGCACCGTGTTTGTTTGTTCGTTAAAGTTCATGTAAATAATTCTAAACCACTGTCCTAATAGATATACAGTTACAGACCCAAACGTTGGGAAACATTACTATTTTTAATGTTTTTGAAAGACGTCGCTTCTGCTCATCAAGCCTGCCATTTAGATTTGCACTCAAAAAAGACAGCAAAAACTGTAATATGGTGAAGTATTAGTACAACACTTAAAATAATAGTTGTTCTATTGGGAATAACTTTAAAAAATAATTGATTCCTGTGATGCAAAGATGAATTTGCAAGCATCAGTTACTCCAGCCTTCCCGTGTCACAGGTAAACATCCAGTCTATCACATTATCATTTAGGAAATCATTCTACTATTCTGATTTCTGATGAGTGTTGGAAACCGTTCTGGCTGTCTAAGATATTTGATGAATAAAGGTTACAAAGAAACTGAAGTTATTCAAAATAAAAAAATCAAGATATATCTCATAATAATTTTCTTGACTAGCACTATTTATCAATTGTAAACACATCCTGGCTGAATAAACGTATTGATTTTATTAAAAAAAAAAAGAAAGAAAAAAAATTACTGACCCAAATTATCTGACCAGTAGTGTAGATTGTGTATTACCGGAAACTATTTATATTGTAAAAACCTAGCTGCTTTTTTTTTTTTTTTTTTACTTTTTATTCAGTAAAGTAGCCTAAAAAAGTATCAAATTCTGAAAAATAGTAAGCAGCAAGAACGTTTTCCAACTTTTGAAATTAATCATCTATTAGAATGATTTCAAAGGAGCATGTGAGATGAGCCTAAAAATTCCGGCTTGTCAGCAACAGAATAAATGATAATTTAAAGTATATAATTTAAACATTATTGAAGTTGTAATAATATATCACAATATTACTGTTTTTCTTCTGTATTTTTTGATCAACAACAATGCAGGCTTGATGAGCAGAAGAAACTGCTTTCAAAATAACATGAAAAATAGTAATGGCAGCCTTCCAAACTTCGTTAATTTGTAGTGTAGATGTATTGTTTACGTTATATTTATTTATTTTATGTATTGTATTTTATGAACTTAAGGTGTGATATGCATCACAGTCCTTCATCAGCAGCCGTGGATCCGCTCAGATCTGGATCAGTACCTGAGCGGTTGGATTTTCTCAGAGGTGACCGCACCTTACAGTACACAGGTCACTGGTCTAATCCATCACTCGTGTTCCCCTGGATAGACGCACACCGGGACACGTCACATCGTTACTGTGGCTCACGTGATGTTGAAGGGCGGGATGGATTTATTAAATTCTGGTTCAGAAGCTGTTCAATGGACGGCGGCGTCACAACGTGGGACGTGTTGTGTCCCGTCTACCCTCTAAACCTCGAGGCACATCCGTCGGACAGAACGACTCGCGGCTGACAACACACACCCCTTGTTTTCCGATTAAACTTCACACTTACGGACGTTATAAATTATTTGAGATTTCATTCCTGTGTTACTGCCCATCAAACGAAACGAGCACTCAGAACTTTAAGGTCACGGATCATCCTGAATTGTGGGTGTGTGTGAAGAGAGAGAGAGAGTTGGTGTGAGGTGTGGTGTGTTGTGTGTGTGTGTGTGTGTGAGTGGGTTTGGTGTGTAGTGTGTGTGGTGTGGTACCATGTCTTTTACGTCATGGCAGAATGCCATTAAGATACACACACAAAGTGTGTGTGTGTGTCGTCCTCTCTGTCTTTTTTAGGTATAATATTACACACACACACCCGACCCACACACATTACATTTTTTTAAAAGTAAATTTTAATATTCATAATATATTGACTTATTGAAAATCTAGTATTTAATTAAAAACATATTTAGCTTAGCAGAGAATATTTATTAGTAAATATATTTTGATAACCTATTTTTAATTTTAGTCATCACGTTTTATCAGCATATGGTTCGTATGTCACTATACTCAGAGATTTATTCAGATCAGAGATTTTCAAATCGAAACCCTGCTTCTGACCAGGATGCGACAAGCTCATAATCGGTGTGTGTCGTGTGTGGTGTGCGCGTTTTATTTCTGTATGTGTTGATGGTGTTTGTATCAGTGTAGTGGTGATGTGGGTTCTGTTGCACTCCTGTAGGAAAAGAAGCGTATGTCAGGTATTTGTTGTTGATATGTCCATATATCACTTTTCATTCATATGATGAGCCTTTCGAATTTAATCATATGTTTCACACATTAGCCTGCGTATGAGACTGAGGTGTTGTTTTAAATGAAAGAAGACATTGGTTTAGTTGAAAACACCCACAACACACACCACACACCACAACACACACACACACAGGGACTCATGCCTGACCGAGCAGAGGAATCAAGTGAAGCAATCTGATTTAATGAAGAAGCTCACAGACTGTAAAAAAACACCAGCCTCGTTTCTCCTGATCCTGTGAGTGTTCTCATTCTCGTTTTAATGGAATTAAATCAGGTGCGTAATCGGAGTTTGGCACAGTTGTGTTCAGGATCGAGATCAGAGTGGCGAAAAAAAGAGTCTTGTTTTTATCTGGCAAATATGAAGATTTGATGCCTCTGCAGTATTATTATCTGAATGTCATATACAGACGAGGGTTGAATGGAACCATCCTGGAAAAGAATGGTTCGGTTACCATCTTCAACGTCCAGATTTACTGAGATGAGTTTCTTTCAATTCAGTTGCAACAGAATTTTAAAACAGAATTTTTTTTTTAAGTCAATAAGCGCTCCGTGGTAGTTTTGGACCCCATTGACTGTTTCATTTTATGTTTTTTCCCATAGAAGAAAAGTCTCGTTTTGGCTGAACGGTTCGGTTAAAATATGTACAGTTGAGAACGTGGGTGTTTATGTGTCAAATAATTAAATTGATTGTTTTTGACATAAGCAAGTCAAATTCCCGTGAGATTACGACCTTGTTTTTAAATCTTTGTACATGTCTTTATGCTGTATTTGCGTCGGTATTGTTGACATTTGATCCGTGTGGTAAAATAATATCATAATTGGACAACTTTCACGTGTGTTGTGTGGTTGACTGCCATTAAACTGATCTGAGATGTTTAACTGTATGGAAAAATCGCCAACACAGAACATTCCCCATCCATCAATATTATAGTAGGACTCTCCGACAGTTAGTTACATTAAACTGGCATTACAAGACGAGTGACAAGCCGATTATTAGAGCAACTGAACAACTTGATTATTGGTTTACATTAAAGGAGCTAGCAGCCTAAATGAAAGTAAGTATCACTGACAACATGCATTTATTTCTTTAGAAATAACATCTGATGATCCAGTTAGATCCAGCACAGGACTCCAGAAGCTAGTTTTGATTTCATATTGACACTGCTGCAAAATTTGAAGATTCCAGAGAAAAGGTTAGCAACTGTAAGTCTTATTTTAGAGTTCCCATTGTCAGTGTAATTTAAAGTGTTTGTATTGTTGGTTTCCTGGTCCTTTGGGGTAATGTTTTAAACTGTGTATTTAATGTATAAAAAAGTTATAGCAGGTGTAGTGTATTTTCATTGGTGTTAAGTTAAACTAAAGAAAATGGGGCCTTGGACATCGACTAAAATGAAATAAGTTTTAAGTGTCTATTATCTATTTGTATAGCATTTTATTTTTAAGTTATAGATCGTCGAATTACAGTTTTCTTTATTTGTACATAGTAATGTCACTGCAGGATTTATTGAGTGCAAGGAATAAATTGTGTGTGTAAAGGCTTGAGTTTAGAGTTGCAGGGTGTTTCTGTGGGGCTTCACAAACTCTGAATTCCACAAATTAGGCCGTAAAGGGCCGATAAACCCGAGCAAGAATGCTTAAACTGCCTAACGCCATGGCTATAAAGTAGTAAAAATAACTATCTTTCCTTAGTATTTATGTGCTTGCTTTCCAGTACAATTTACTAACTACTGCTAAATTTTCTATGAAACTACACAAAAAGTAACAATCTCGGATTGTAAGGAGCTTGAGGGTCAGTTGCACTGGATAACAAAGCAAAGACTTATGAGAGAACATCCGTTTTGGGCATTTTGAAACGACGTTAACAGTAAATTTGATTCCCAAAGGCGAGGGTTAAGCTATTTTTAAGGGAGTATGAAAGAATGTTATGGGTTAAAGGGGATGTTTGCACAGTCATTGTGCGGCCAGGACGGTGACAGTAGAGACCAGATGGGCAGGTGTTGGGCCCTGCAATGTAATTGTGGAGAAAGGAGCGAAGGCGAAGGGGGAGAAATCGTAAATTGACCAATCAAACCCTGCAGAAAATACTGTACTCACAAGAATAACGCTTGGGGAATGATCAGCATCATGCTTGCAAGAGTGGCGCTCTGTTTTCTTCATCTGGTGTGTCTGTTGGGGGTAGAGCGGCCGCGGAGCCTCTTTTTTGGGCTCTGTTTCCAGTCAACAGAAGACACCTGCATGTCCCTCCGCTATATCATCCCATGTGTTTGCTGCATGTTGTTACGGTTCGCATAACATGACAATATATAATAAGCAAGTTAATCATAAACATATTTTATACTTTAGTATGAGTGAGGTTTGGTCACAAAGGTTAATTGAACATCATTAAAAAAAAAAGGGTTTTTCCGATGGGATGTTTTCTCATTCCTGTAATACCAGTTAGAAAAATGTAGCAGATTTTGAAGTTTAATTGGCCCTGAACAGGTGCACAATGCAAAACTCTTAAATGGTTCGAAAACAGGCTTCAATTTAATTGATACGCTACCTATTTATTTAGTTTATCCACAACCACATGATTTTGTTAGGTGCTTTAATTTGTCCATGGAGACAGAGATGAGAAAAAATAGAGAATTGGGATTTAAATTGCCATGAACATTCATGCCACAACACAAAACACTTGATGTCTCTAATGAATAATCTGTCAAGTTCGTGTAAAATATAATGTAGTAGATTTTGATCGTGGTAATTTATTTTAATTGAAAAGGGAAATTTTAATTAAACTCTTTTGCGGGGGATTACATTAGGGGTAGAAGGAGTGGTTGGAGTTTTGCATTGCCATTGTCCTTGCTGACGGTTGCGACAGCTCTTCATGTCTGACCTTCTGTCTGTTGGCACAGCAGATCGGTCTGCAATGGATGCGCAGCTCGTGCCTCTTTCATGGGCCGAGCTGTAGGTGGGCTCGTCGCAGTCAGTAATCAACAGTCCGACGCAGAGGGGTTTGGTCCGAGCCCTCAGAAGCCTCTCTTGTGTTCCAGGTTGAAAGCCTTTTGCTCCCGTTGGTTTCACGGACGTGATCTGAGGTCCTCCATTATGCGTGTCCCCGTATGACCTTCAGATCACCATAGCAACTGTTGTTTTATGCTTTTCTGCTCTGCTCTGTGTAAATCGTACATAATCACATATCTGGCGTACCGATATAATCATGATTCGTTCTCTCACAGAGCTTATTTTTCGTCATTAATTGTGTTGGCGTTCGTGAAGGCTGGAGGAGCCAGAAACCTGGCGCGTCACGTCTCGGCCTCGCACGGCTGACATATTTTCCCAGTCATTATGTAATGGAGGGTAAAGCATGATTTTTTCAGGTCATGACTGGTGTGTGGGTGTGTGTGGTGATTTGGACACTGATAGAAGTGATTGTTACAGCTGCTACGTGGATTTTGATGACAAAGCCCAGATTACACGACAAAAAATTCAGACGAGTTTTGAAGTTCAGTGTGCTGGCGTAAAAGAGATTGAAAAGAATTGTACAGTCAATTTTTTATTTGGACTTAAAATTTACGTTAATTGTTAAATTATACTAAACTGACCACATTTGCATTTGAATCTAGTATAACTTCAGAACCATTAACTCTAATTTTACTTTATTTTGGATATTACATTAGTTTGACAATAAGGCTAAAACACATGTTTTGTGGTTTGTTTTTTTCTTTCAATAATGATATTTTTGTTCTGTTATTGCCTGCAATAACATTTCTTTTTTTCATACTAGTGTACGAATCTAGACGTCCAAACAGACACTTAAGTGGTTATTTTATTGCACAGTATTTGCATCTGTAATCTCATTTACAATCCATATTTTAACATATTGTTTATTCGCCACTCTCAGCAGCACTACATAAACCAAACTTAGAGTTTTATTTCCGATCGATGTCCTGAGTTTTAACTGAAGGGTTTGTTCATATATTCAGTCACACTGATTTTATTAACATTTCTATTCCTACAAACAAGAGCACTAAGTGCATATTTTTAAAGGCCTCTGATTTTGTGTCTCCACTTCAGTAACACTTACATACACCACAACGTGCGAGTTTTTATTCCCTATCATATCCTTTATTACGGTTTTTAACTGAGGTTTTGGTGATATAATCATTCACAGTTGAGTTAGATAGGCATGTGTTTATTCATAACAACCCTCAAAAAAATGTGTTTGTGTTGTCTGTCTGTTGACAGTATTGTCGGATTGAAGAATTATAAAAACAGAATCCCAACTACCCACAGTAAAAACCTTGTACTCTACAATGTCCAAAACAAATCAACAAGAAATTTGAAACCAAGTTTCAGAGTTCGCGGCTGGAATTAGGCACACATTATGCCTCCATTTGCATATTAAGACTAGCACTTGAGAAATCTTGTTCTTATACATTGCTTGTCTTTAATGCATGGTGCTGGGATTTAAATCCACGGGGGAAGTCAGATTAGTACCTGACTTAACTGATCATAGCAGGTGTTCTAGTGGACACTGTACACCGAAAGACCAAGGTACGAGCAAGAGTGGGGTTTTAGCACACCAATGATGTGCTGACTCAGGATTTGTGTTGAAGAACTGCAGCTGCTTCAGTGCAGGCGTAAAGTTAAAGTGCACCTGCGTGTTGTCCAGAAAGTCAGTGTGAGTCTTCATTGCATTGTAGTGTCAAGATGCACAAACCCACAGTCATACTTCATGTGTGTAGTGTTATCTGGGGTTAGATACATGATTTAAAAAAACTAACAGTAGTCCCCCTGCGGATACTCAAGCCATGAAGAGGAACCACAAGCATCACCTCCAGAACAGCCGAGTACCCTGCAGGTCGCTTTTTTCTCATGTTTCTTGCTTTCCGATGCAGCTTATTTTTGCCTGTGTGGTCTGTTGAGAGAAAATACATTACCGGCAACCCCAGTACGGGAATCTCCGCTGAATTAGTATCAACACCTGTTGTGGAAGAGAGCGCTAGAGATGGAGTATGGCTAGAGAGAGAGAGACGTGTTTTAGCCCGCAGGCCATCTTTCACGTTTTTCTGAACTAGAAATCACTATGCTGGCTTCTGTAAAGTTGTTTTCTGTGACCAAAGACAAAAACAACGGGTGAAAGTGTGCAGCTCTCCACAGCTCACGAACGGTACGGGGTGGTGAATATGATGTGACACAGGTACACAGTTATTACCAGCATCAATCTACCAAAAGTGTTTTTAATATTGTAGTTTGTTTGTTTTGGTGAAAACGTTATAGACTAAATGTACCTTTTTTTTCTTGAGGGCATCCTAGCATTCCATAACGAAGGCTTTTGCGTTTCACGTTTGGTGTGAAAGGGCTTGGGACAGGTGTGATTTTAGTGGTTTTGTTTTTTTTTTTTATTAACAAAATGAATCGGCAAGCCCAGTATAGGTGACAAAAAGTAACACAAATTCTAACAAAACCATGCGTTCCATAAAAACGTGGAACGCAATCAGTTACAGGAGTTGTATACTGAGTAATGCACTGATTGTACAAGCAACTTTCCCCACACATTGTTCATAGAACAAGGGCCCCCCCAAAAAAAGGGTTTCTTTAGTTGGAAAAGATTCTTGGAGAGGAGAATAAGTCTGCACACGAAGAAAAGAATGGTGGTTAAAAAATTAAAAGTTGCGGTAAGGAGCCACCTGTTTCTTCTGTGGACAGGCTGCAAATAACATCTTGGACGCTTTATTTATATTTTTTTTTTTTTTTTTTGTTTTTTAGTTATAGGTGTTGAAAAACTGGATAGAGATCGACTTGGACATTTCATGGAAAGGTACAGTAATCAACTGTTAAATTTATGGAGGTTTTTGGAACTGGAAGAGAACAAAGAATAATTTACAGTGGCAAACCGTAAATTTACATTCCTAAAAAGCCTCGTGTGTAACCGCTTCGCCTTTCCTGTTTCTAAAAAGTTTCTTTGTAATTTGGAATTCTCCTTTCACTATATAACTGGTAAAAAAAGTAATACATGTAACAGGACCATTTTTACAGGTGAAGGGGGACATTTAATGTAAGTGTTTTAAAGTGTAAATCAATTTAACTGTTAACCTGTCCTGGTACATCTAGTCACTTTTGTCGGCATATAGAGTAAAGAATTAAAAAGGATAAGAGCGTTTTTTCCTCACATTTTTGTGCGTTTTCGCACATGCTGCGCACATTTTTTGGGGCAGGGCAAGAACGGTATGCGGATTTTCTTAGTTTCTTTTTTTGGGCGGGACATTAAGGTTGGGAGAGTAATTTCTTATATGGGGAAAAGACGGTGGTAGTGCGGAGGGGAGGGGGGGGGCCAGGATGGTGGGGTATTACACTGGCACTTTCTAGATTATAAAGGGGGGGACGCTTAATTATGGGGGGGCATCTTTCCGACTACCGTCGGGGAATGTGGGGGCCTGCATTTCCAGAAAGTAATTTTAGATGTAAGTCAATAGGAAGGGTCAATTTAGATGAATCGGGCGGGGGGGGGGGGGGGACCAGACACTTAAAAGGATGGTATGCTTCTGATAACCCAAGAACGCTGAAAAGGTCCATAGGCCAGAGTTTCTCTATTCTTTTTAGCATGCACGGCTTAGCGCAACTCGAAGACATCTTCCATAAAAGAAGAGCCTTGAAGCTTAACCAGACGAGACACTGCCGCCACCCGGCAGACTAGTCTCGCGGGGGGGGGGTCGAGGATTTGGGCGGGGGCCCGATCAAAATCCAAATAAGCCCAAAGGCCCAGAGTGTGACAGCAGCTGAGCCAGCCACGGATCCGGGGGGACTGGCTCTTGAAAGGAGAGGAAGCAGGGGGGCAAGTCCGACTGAACTCGAAATCACTGTTGAATTATGTGAATGTAAGGGGGCCGGGGCTCCGCAAGGAACAACTGTGGAATGGGGCCTGGGGAGGCCGCCGTCGACATTACAACCGCAAGCAGCACCGCCCCCACCGGGATCAGCATCACTCGGGCAACTCCAGGGGGGGGGGGATTCCGGGAGGATGTACTCAATGATCAAATCAGGGGGCTTTATAGTTAAGCAGAGTTGCGCCAGAGCGCGGCATGAGGGATTTCGTTTAGAAGAGACTGGAACGGAAACGTGTTTTGGGCGGTTTGGAGGCCTGCAGCGTCTCCGCCAGGAAGGAACTGTGGCTAATCTCTCGCTCCTCGCGCTCCCTGGGGAAGCAATCAGCACGTTCGGCGCGAGGGAGCCTTGGAAGTTGTTTGGAGTTTGTGCTTCCGAAGCTGTGGGAGGACGTCAGCTCTTAAGCAGCGGTTAACAGAGACACATGTCAGCATTTTTTCTGCGTCGCTTCAGTCTCCCGTTGCAAATCTCTTTCCGTGCAGCACCTAAACAACAAAAAAGAAAACACAAAAAACCCCTTCCCTTCATTCACCCAGCTACCCCACATGGGCGAAGAGTTGGTACACACCTGATGGGTATGAAACATGGTATTTCTCTAAAGTTTCTGGTGAAAGGGTTAAAAACGGCAAAGGGAACATTCCCATTGGAGCTGGGGCAGATATTATGAGTGGTTACGTTTGGAATGTTTTTTCTGAACCGGGGCGGGAAACACGTAACATTTCAAATATATGAGGCAAAAAAACAACCTCGATGTTTGTTGTCTCGCAAGCGGAGAACCGTATGAAAGACTAGATAACGCAACCACATGCTGGTATTTAAGAGAACCGGAACATTTCCTGTTAAAGTGGGTTCTGTCGGCAGTTTTTTTGTGCTCCTAAGAATGTGTGCTGAATACAAGCCAGAGTACTGAGGAAGAAAATTCAGGGACCTGTGGCACTAGAGGTCCTTTGAAGCTGTGTTATTTACTATCAGTGAAGTTTGGGGGGGGGGAGGTATTTTTAATTAGCTTTTTAGTTGTCTGTTTGTCTTAGTTGCATTTTAGAAAAGTGTTTATGGCTTGTGTATTGTTTTCGTTCATTAAATAACTATTTTTTTTAGTTTAGGTCAGTTTTATGTAAAGGTATGTGAATGCATCAACTTAATCTAAAAAAAAAAAAGAGAAATAGGGCCTTGGCAACGCGCGCAAAGAGTGGTGGTTGTAAGCTATATGGTACTTTGTTATGTTGCAGAGGGTGTTGTTGGTTGGGGGTGAGTGGAATAACGCTGGGCTGCAGGCCTGGGATTGTTTTGCCTGAGAAACCGTTCCATCATGTTCAAACACTGAAAGATATTCCCCCAGAGCAACTCCATGCCAGTTTTATCATCAATATTTCAAGCGCTGGTGTTTGGCTTTGGTCTTGTGACTGATCAATTCAGTAAAGGGTGAGTTATTCTTGGCTACTGATAGATTTTTTGATATGTGTGTACGTAGATTAGGCTTTCAGTATATATAAGAAATAATATTATAATCGATTATGAAAAAACATTTCTGCGCGATGCAATGGATTTTTTTCCCTCAGTATTTTTCCTGTCTCTTGTCAATGACTTACTTTGCTTTATGAGTGTGTGTGTGTCTGAAGGCTTCTCCATTAGCTGAGCTGTACAGACTCGCCGGTGTGTGTTGACCTCTGCTATTAGCTGTGCATTAGACTGGAAGACAGGCAGAGCAATCTGATCCCGGCCTCACACACACACACACACACACACACCACACACACACACACAGAGCCGACTGGATCCCTGTAATTCCCTGCTGGCTTCTCCCGGAATCAATAGAGTCTTGCCTGCCATCTGCCTCTCAGCAAACACCACACACTACATATAAACCTGTTAAAATCATAAAAGCGCTTCAGAAATGCTTCTTGAAGTTCCCAGAACAGCACATCATGTTCAGATCATCAGCTGTGTTTTGATTTGATTCTCAATCTTTCTGTTCAGGCTGCGGTCTTACAGTCATGTACGGAGCAGAACTGATGGTTATCATGGTCCTGTATTTTCTGATGTTGTACTGTATTCTGTCTGTGAAGGTTTTCTGTCTTTCAGGTTGTTCATTTCATCACACTTTTCCATTGCTAAAACCAGCGCGTTGTGTGAGCCGAAATTTGAATTTGCTGCAGATGCTGATATTTATATGATGAAATTCTGTTGCTTGTGATGTAAATCAATGATATCTTTATGACAGTAGAGCAGATACTGACATAAAATGATGTAAATATCAGTCGTGGCTCTATATCTCCAGTAATGTGTGTCAGTGAGATGAGATGTAAATGATCCAACATATAATGCAGTGATTGAGAGTAAGAATAAAGGCTCCTCCAGAAGATGTAGATGTTCTCGGAGGCTTGTGAAGATCATTCCTCTCCGCTGAGGAACAGTGAAAGTAAAGCTTCTGGAAACAAAGCTCCTCAAAAGATCCTGATGATCAATTTGAGACGTGCTGATTTTTGTAAAAAAAAAAAAAGGAAAAATCAGGTCTAGTAATGCTAACAGAACGTTCTTTCAGAGGTTTCTGGTCTTCAATAATAATCTCAAAACGTCAGCACAAAAATATTAATTCATACATCGTTTTCCCAGCTAACAAACGATAAGAACATTGAGTTCTGAAAACATCACTTCTGAATGTTTGGTTACTTTTGAACGGTTTTTGAACATTCTGAAAAGAGAAAAGACGTTTAAAAACTGTTCAACGAACATCTGAAACATTTCAGAAAAAAAAAAAGAAGTTTAAAGCTGTTCATGGATGTTTTGTTATAACTTTTGTGGTAAATTTTTGTGTTCATTATTGTTTTCTGGAGAGTTTGTTGGAAAAATTTGAGCAAACGTTCATAAAACATTCATTTCTGAGTCATATAGTCAAAACATTAGCACAAAAATGTTATTTAAACATCATATTGCTGAAACAATGTTTGTCTAATATTTTTTTTTAAATGTAACTGTTTGTTTCAGAACATTCTGAAAACATTCAAAAGTAACATTCCCTTAATGTTCAATGCAATGTTCCCTTAACGTTCACATAACCAAAATAAATCCAAAATAATCATGTTTTTATCACTTAATGACAACGCTGGTAAAACGTTCTCATTAAAATATTCGTTTTTAAAATGTATCAGAATGTTCATTCAAAAGTAACGTTCCCGTAATGTTTCCTTCAAATTTGAATAAACAAGATTTAAAAATGTAAAAAGAAGAAGATTTTCATGAATTAATGGGCCGTTTTTCTTCTTTATTTTCTGCATGGCTTGACTGCTCAGATTGTGTGTATGATGAGTGCACCTCTGACGGAGCGCATCTCTCTCTGAGCGTCTGATGATATAATTACATCTTTTCCTCTGGAGCTGATTTTCCAGTAAGAGAAGTGAAGCGCTCGGAGTGTGTGTGAGATGCTGATCCGCTCCAGATGCCCGAGAGGGTGTCAGTGATTTGAAAGAATCTGTTCTGCTGTTGATGTGTTTGTATTGAGCAGGTTGTTGAAGCATCGTGACGGTCAGTGTGTCATCAGCGCAGACTGTGTCTGTCTCGCTGTGAGCTTTGACCTTTAGATGTGAGACACTTCACAAACTATCATCTGTGTGTGTTTGTTCACAGCGTTTACATTAGGTTTGGTCAGATTTAAGGCCATAGATAGTCTTTTTTCCTTTACATGTGAGACATTGTTTTTTAAGGTTTGATTATTTAGATTGTAAAGTTTGATTCGATATGAGTCGTGCACATTTTAACATTCACAGAGTAAAGCATGGACATTTCAAAATAAGAGTCCTGGTGCATTCTGTGCTAGTTTATGATTAAAAGTCCCTCGTTATGCATACATCTTTTGTTTTTGGATATTATTGGTATTTTGGTTACCATATTTTACCAAATGAGCAGCCGGAAGTAGTAGAGCATAAATAAGAGTCCTGGTGTATTTCAGGTCTGTTAATGATGTATCTAAAATGTATATTTTTTTCTTTTCTTGGCTGTTTTGGTGTTTTGGTGACAGACTAAACAGCATCTGATATTTAATTCAATGTAAACCCTTGCATTTTCTCTCTGAACACAGATTTTATTAGTATCAGCGCAATAATATTTTTATTGCCTTTCTTTAAACGCATTATCGTATCAGCAGAATCAATATCGATGGACTTCTACATTTATTAACCAATTTCAGTAACTATGCAAATATTGAATAAAACACATCTTGAGTATTTTACCCTGTTTTGCAGTTAAATGTGCGTTTAATTAAGTCAAATAATTTAAGTGAGTTATTATGAGATTGCATGGGTTTGTTCTGTAATGGCATGTAGTATTAATTTTATTTGTGCAGATCTTACGAAACCTCCTAAATTTGATTTTAAAAACTCTGCAGAAACCCTGGATTCAAGAAAACGTCTTTATTTCTTTGACTTAACCTTTAACTTTATAGATGCCGTGTGAAGAACTAATCAAATCCTGTGTTGTTGCCGTTTGAAGAACTGGTTAAATACCTGAATTCGACCTGATTGGCTGTCTGGGATCAGTTCTGATCACTTTGGGGATGTTTTGTTGGTCTAAAATGAAAGCGTCTGAGCGACCGAATGTCCTCAGGCCATGCTTTCTATGTCTTCTCTCCAGACGTTGAGTGTGTATGATGGGCTGAATTTTTTCAGGCCATGTTTTTTTTGTTCTGTTCATGAGCAGATAAACACCGCTCTGATAAACCGTCAGCGACATGATCAACGATTCAGACCTGATGCTGCTCACCCTTATTCACTCAGCGTTCACGCCGTCCTCTAGGCTCCATCTAGGTCCTGGGAAATTGCTTCTGGTGTGTTTTCTGAGAGGAATTATGAGAAAAATATTAGAGTTCCTCTGCAGTTCACAAAGAGCATTTAGTGAAACGATTTATTTGTGAATCTACAGGCTCATGTGGCCATGTGATGATATGATATGTCCTTTTCAGTGCTTTTCAGTGCTTTTCATATTGTACAATTGATTAATATTTGGAAACCTTTTATTTTTATATTGTCAGTTTTAATTTTAGTTTTAGTAATTTTGTGTGCTTTTGTCATTTTTTTAAATACTTTAATTTAATTTGCATGCATTTTATTTGTTTTAGTAATTTTGTTGCATGCTTTGTCATTTTATAATTTATGTTTAAAATATATTCATTTTAATTTTAGTTTTTGTAATTTTATTGTCATAATTATTATTTTTATTTTAGTTTTAGTAATTTAGTTATGTGTTTTTGTCAATTTTATTATTTATTTATTATTGTAATTTAGCTTTATTTTGTTTCAAATTTAGTTTTAGTATTTTTATTCTGGGCATTCGTCATTTTATTAGTTTGGATGTATTCATTCTATTTGTTTAGTTTTATTTTTATTAATTATTATGTGCTTTTGTAGTTTATTTTTACATATTTTAAATATTTGAATTTAGCATGAATTTTTGGTTTTAAAATTTTATGTGCTTTTGTCTTTATTATGAACTTTTTTAAATTTGTTTTTACATCTATTTTTTATTTTATATATTATTTCAGTTTTACCATATTTATGTATATGTGTGTGTGTGTGTTTTTGTATATATATGTATAGTGATTTAATTTTTGTTTTAGTTAGTAATGACAACTGTGTAATTTGTAAATTTTGAATGGAGTTTGTAAAAGAGCTGTAGGTTATTTAAACACTGCAACAGTTCCCATGATGCTCTGCTGCAGTGCAAACAGGCGGTGTGTGTAGGAGTGTGTATCTGTGTTTGTGCAGTTGTGTTTGACGACTGTCATCTGATTGTGTTTGTGTGACTGACAGCAGCGTCCAGACTGTGTCTCTGTGGAGAAGCTGTCTGTTATCCCAGCCAACGCTTTGCTAATGTTCCCAGTAAGTTATGAAAATGTTATTTCTCAATATTCTCTGAATGTTTAAAATGTCCTTTTTTATTATTCAAAAGGGTGATAGTTTTATTATTCATCTTCACTCAAAAACATCTCAAATGTGTGTCTGTTCCTCATGATAAACTATCATACATGACTCTAGAAGACTTGAAATATCTAATAATCATGTTTTTGTTTTTTTTCAGACGTGGTGTCTATCTCTTTCTCTTCTGTTTTTCACTGAACCAACAGCATGAAGGTGAGTTAATGATACCTGGATTTTTATTTTTGGGTATCACAAACTAGATAAACCTTTCATAACCTCTTTTCAATGTAAAAAGAGCATGCAGATAAAAAGACACAGCTTATTACAATAATCAGTTATTACATGCCTGTGTGAACCTTTAATGCACCGCATGTGCTTGGGATGAAAAATCATCATCATCATCATCATAGCAAACAGGGAATATTCTCAGAACTGTGGTTATTAACGTTCTGGCAACTCTCAAAGTGAGCGAACGTTTCTCCAGTAACATTAAAGTAAGGTTTGTTCAGAGTTATCTGGTCTCTAGTAATGTTCTCAAGCACACAAACATTATTTATACATCTTCCATTTTTCTGACACGTTTAAGTTGACACATTTTTTAAATGTTCACACTTGTTTCAGAACGTTCAAAAGTAACGTTTTTTTAATATTATTAGAATTATTATATAATATGTTGTTTTATTGTTTTTTTTATTAGTAAAAAAAAAGTTTTTGAAACATTTTATTTCTGACACGTTTTAGTTGGATGCTCGTCAGACGTTTTTTTTTTTTTTTTTTTAATGTTACTATTTGTTTTTAGAACGCTCTGAGAACATTCAAAAGTAACGTTCCCATAGTGTTCGCAAAATGATACAATGTTTCCTAAACGTTTTAAAACATGTTGGCACCTCAAACGTTCGGAGCACATTCAGAGATAACGTTTTTATAACTTAATGGGAATGTTGGCACAACGTGAAGATGATGTAAAGCAGTGCACAGAAACTTCAGCGCTTCCGTTCCGATGATGTTTGTTGAGAGAGTGAAGGGACGCAGAGAGGAAACGCCTTTCAGATCGATCACACACGCGCACGCACGCGCATCTATTACAGAACGCGCCCAACCCACTCCAGTCAGAGACAGAGATAGAGAGAGAGAGATACAGGCACGCGTCTGTCTCGGTCAGCTCATCATCAGCACCATCTCTGAATCCCGTCTTCTTCTTCCTCCTCCTCCCCGCGATCATCAGTGACTCCCGGTACCGGCGTCTCCGGCACGATGCGCGATGGGTCAGGCGTGCGGACACTCGCTGCTCTGCCGTAGCCAGCAGTACCAGAACCCGGCGGCGGCCGAACTGTGAGTACCGAACTCGATCTCTCATCAAAGACGCGACGCGCTGACGGCAGATCGGGGATGAGAACCGCGCGTTGCGGTCGCGTCGCGTCTGCTGTGCGTCTTCAGCATCAATCAGATCTTTATGATATCATATCAGGATCAGTTGCGGCTTCACACACTTGTTCAATAAATACACTTAGCACTCATATGATACTTCAGTGTGGTGTTCATGTACTGCGATGTTCTAAGTCACTTCAAACAGGAGTACCACAGTAATACCATGGTACTTTATTGAGATGGTTGATGTCTGAGTGCAGAATTCAGTATCTTGGCATAGTCTGAGACACTGTTGAGAGACTCATGTGGGCAGGTGTGAGATCATTTAGAAATATTAGAGATGATGTGTGAAAATGTGTCGAGTATAGTCTTGTGTAGCCAAAGCAATCATGACATCTGGTCTGTAGTGGTTATACAGTGGGTATAGAAAAGAATCACATTTTGTTGCTTTGCAGCCTGAAATGAAGACGGACACAGTTTTTGTTTTATCCTGCTGTATTTACTCTGTAGTGCGACTTACAACATCCAAGTGAAAGATTAAACACCAACATGTCAGAAAAAAAACAAAAACAGAATCACTGAGTTGGAAAAAGGATCAGCTCCTCCTAAAGATGCCTCGTAAACTCAGTCAGGTGCAGCTCATCTCGTCCTCGATGGCACACAAAGCGTTTGACTTTCACCTGTGATCAGCTGCTCATCTTGATCAGCTCAGCATGGAAAGAGCTTTTCAGTCCTTGCTAGAGTGACTGAAGCAAACAATCAGCTATGAGTGACAAGACACTGTCAATAGATCTCCAGGATAAAGTTATGGACCGGAGATACATACAAAAAACATTTCAAAAGGTTTTATAAATGCCTAAAATAGGGCTGCACGATTATGACAAAAATCATAATTGTCGATTATTCCCTTGAAATTGTAATTGCGATTATTAATTACGATTATCACATTTTACATTGAATGATGTTTTATACCATTGTTTGATGCAACTGCATGCCATATTTTTATATGAAAACAAACAAGCTGAAAACACTAACTGAAAAAACTTTAGTGCATTTCTATAGTAATAAGCCTCAAATGTCAAATATACATCGGATTGGTTTCTTTAAAAATATAAAAAAAGTTGTAAAAATATGAATGGGTATTATAATGTTTATACTAAAAACTAAAACAATGGAAAGACCCTTAAGATAACATGTAGAAAGAAAAAAACATATCTTAAGTGTGCAGAATAACATAAGTGGACTTTGAACGATTAATTGCCGCTTTGAACGATTACATAATTGTGGCATCCATAATTGTAATCGCGATTAGAAATTCGATTAATTGTGCAGCCCTAGCCTAAAAGCACAGTGAAGTCTATTATTAAGAAGTGAATGTGCATTTATTTTTATATTTTCAGTTTTCTTTATAATTTTACCTTAAGTAATTTTGTAATGTGCTTTTGGCATATTTATTATAGTTTTTTTTTTTTTTATTTTTTTTATTTGGTATTTTTATTTTTTTTTTATTTTTTTTTTTTTCATTTCCCTACTACTTAAACTTATTTTACTTAGTTGCCAAGGAAATATTTCTAATTCTTGTTAAAATTTTTGTTTACTTAATGTTTTTAATGACTTTTTTTTTTAGTTTTTTTTTGTTTTGTTTGGTTTGTTTGTATCTGTTTTTAGTAGTTTTAGTTAACAGAAGTAACACAGAGGAAGGAGGAGGCACAAGAAGGATAACTGGGGTTGTACAGGTTTGTCTACGTGTAAGGCTCAAATGTCCTCACTAATGCAGTGAAACATCATGACTGGCGTCTTGTAAGGACATCTGATGCGTTGTCACTAGTTAAAAGGCTCATAAATGTTCTGGATGATGTTTGTCTGTAAACCTAATGATTTCTGAGAGGGTTGGTTTAGGGTCGGGTTAGGAGATCATTGACCTGATGGAAAACAATGGAAGTCTGTGAGATGAGCTCTTTGATGTTTGTGTGTGTGTGTGTGTGTGTGTGTGTGTGTGTGTGTGTGTGTGTGTGTGCTTTATTGTGGCAGGTGTGTTTTTGTTCTAAACTTTATTCTCAGCAGAACTCCAAACAAAGCTGGTATCAGCAGAGAGAATGAATCATCTGTGTCTCTCTGAGTCTATTTTAGTCGCTGCTGCTCACGTTTCTGAAACTATACCTCTGTCTCGCTTGCTTTGCTCTTCTTGTGTTATTTTGATAAGATAGAGGAGGTTTGCATCCGTCAGCGTGTTTAAAGTCACCGTGTACTGAACTTACTTTGGCTCGTTTTACTTTCTTAATCTATGTTCCTGGTCTTATTGTGACTGATTCATCAGCATGTTATTTTAAAGACCAAAGATTGTCTTAAATCACTTTTCAGCATCCAATCATATACTGACGAATAAATGCAGGGCGGGACTTGATTTTATTTCCTAGGTGTAGATGATTTTTTATGTTTTAGAAGTTGTTAAAAAAAAAGTGTTTTTTGTTTTGTTTAAATAACAAGCACCTTAAAAGTTCACTGTCTTACATTTCTAAATGTATTTACTCTCTGAAGATTAAAGATTCAGACTTGTAGCTTTATTGATGTTGTAAAGAAGCTTTATTGTCGAAGCATTCGTGACATTGAATGTACAGTGCGATGGCCAGACGCTGCGTGACGCATGTTAGCGAACGCCTGTTCCCTCATTCATCGATGGCTTATTTGACAGACCTGGCAGACAAACCACTGTGCACTTCGAAGGACATTTGACCTCCTCCCACTGTGCCTTTTGCTCCACTGAGCCACAGGAACCCGGCCCTAGGTACGTTAAACGTAGTTCTTTGAGACCATTGGCGAGGTGTCTGGATGCTTGGTTAAGCCTCCTCAGCCCTTCACGCCGGCTTCTCAAAACTGTTTGGCTATTGTTTTGGATTTGATTTTAGATTGAGTTTAACCGGGGTTCAGTCGGGATTTTGTTTGGATTCTGTTTACCTCAGTGCGAGGCGAGAATGCTGCTGTTCTACAAGCAGAAGTCACATCAATTCTGGTGAAGGGCACAATAGAGACTGAGGGTGTTACATCACAAGCTCCCGTTCAAAATGTTGACCCTCATGCTAATGTTTGTATGTGTCAGGGGTTGGTTTTGGTTTATAGAAATGGAGATGGAATACTTTCATGTCTCGATCCTTGCAAAGCACAGATGGTTTCTCCAGTTTGCCTTCAAGGGGGGGGGCATATCAGTACAGGGTTCTTCTCTTCGGGCTGTCTCTATCTCTTCGCATCTTCACGAAAGTCACGGAGGCTGCCCTTGCATATGAGACCGCTTCAGCACTGGCTTCATACCCGAGTTTTGAGATGGGTGGTGGTGGGTCATGTTGTTATTATAACAGAGTGCGCCTCATGTTTGTCGCGATTTTTTGAGTTGTTGGGAAGTATATCTTTATTTCTATGAGGAGGTGTTGTTAGTTAGAGGAGGCTGGTGGTTGTTTAATCCTAGGTGGCACCTCATCCCTCATCTCTCCGTGGTCCTTCAGGCCTTACAGAGAGGTCCATTTGAGCCCCTTCAGTCAGTTGAACTTAGTGCCATCTCCATGAAGACGTCCTTCTTGACTGCGCTCACTTCTATCAAGAAGGTAGAGGGTCTTGCCTATAATCATGCCTAGAATTCGGGCCAGCAGAGACTCACGTTGTCCTGAGACCCCGTCATGGATATGTGCCCAAGGTTCCCGCAACTCCTTTCAGAGATCAGTTGGTAAACTTGCAAGCTATCCCACCACAGAAAGGGGACCCTGACCTGTCTCTGTCGTGCCTAGTGTGAGCCCTGTGCATCTATTTGGAACGTACACAGAGTTTAAGACTGTCTTAAAAGCTCTTTGGCTGCTTTGGAAGACAGCAGAAGGGGAATGCTCTCTCCAAACAAAGGATCTCCCACTGGATTGTGGATGCTATCCTGATGGCCTATCAGTCCAGAGGCTAACCCTGCCTACTAGGAGTGAGGGCTCACTTGACCAGGGGCATTTCTGCTTCAGCTGCAGGTTGGGCTACACCTAATACATTTGCTAGATTCTACACTCTGTGCATCTAGAGTACTGAACGCTAGTTCTGTAAGAAGAGTTCCTTCTTATGAACTATGGATTGCTTTTCCATTACTTAAGCACTTTTCATGTCTCTGAGTTCGGCGGAGAAACTCGCTGTTAGAATCCATTACGAGGAGGTATCCCCTAGACAGACACTAATCTGTCACTGACTTCTGTGTTTGGTAGTTCTCCCCTTATGCGGAGCCCACCACAGAATATTCCCTATGTGGTAATTCCTCGTATCCCGTTGATTGACATTCATTGTTTGATTTTGTTGTGTGTTTGTTCTCTTCAGGTCCTCTGTGGTGTCTCTTTCCCTTCTGGGAAAACAGACACTTTTCCAATGTTAACTACCAGGACTTTCAGCCATTACTTATTATTGTTTTTCTAATATAATGAGAAAAGGCTCTGGCTGAAGTGACCTCCGTCTTATTGATGGCTCTCCCGGATGTTGGGGAGCGAGGTCATAAGTCTTGGGTGTTGGAAGGTTACGAGAAGGAGGGTTGTGACACACCGGGCTTGTCAACACCTGCGCCCCCAGGCTCTAGTAATGGGGTTTTTCAGCTGTTGTTTTTTTTGTTTTTATTTCTCAGTATTGTTGGAATTTGGACTTTTCATAGTGGTTGATTAATAGGTGGTATCTTGTTTGTTTATGTATTTATTAATAGATTTGATTTTGGTGCGTGATTAAATATAATAGAGGAGAATTGTGCTTTGAAAGTATGAACAAAAGATATCTTTCTTTATCTCTCTCTCTCTCTCTGTTACACCCACACACTAATTTCCACAGGTTTCCACTTGATAAAGAGCCGCTTCACACACACCCACCCACACACACACACACACACACACACACACACACACTCACTCGGGGGCTCTTCAACCTTGCAGGTTGCATAAGTGTGTGTGTGTGTGCTCGGGGGCTCTTCAACCTTGCAGGTTGCAGAGAGAGAGAGAGAGAGAGAGGACGTCCCACTCCAGACCGTGGCGTGACGGCAGTGGCTTCACCTCTCTTTCATCCACAATACACACATTTGTCAAAGTGTTTGTGTGTGTATATGAGTGTGTGTTGTTATTGGATATTTGTATTGTTTTTGCTCAGTGTCAGAGTGTTTTTTTACACCTGAAGTGTGTGAGGCTTTCACAGCAGCTTGTGCATCAGTGTAAAAGTGATATTGTTTTCTGTGATGATGGTCATTATGACACAGATGCTGCTGAATGCAGAATATTCTGGTATAGCGTTGACTGACAGCAGGTGACTGACAGCGTCAGTATGTGGCTCTGTGATGATGATGATGTCATCTGTCCGTCAAGATGTTGCCGTGGAGACCAGATGAGGTTATTACAGGCAAGACAATGAGAAACTGTTCCAGATCCAGCGCTCGGGTCACTGCACATCGCTCGTGAATCGTAGCATTGTAGAAAAACAGAACAGCAACACGTCTGAGCCGGACACTGACGCTTACCACCGCCCACATTTACATGTCAACACCTAATCAACATTCAGAAACTTAGCAGGGGCTTTTTGTAACTCATTTCACGTGGAGAATGATTAGCCCGTCATAACAGCGGTCATTTACATTTAGAAGGTGCAGTGAGAATTGTTGTAGCTAAAGAAATGTGTTTTGTGAGGGTCAGAGGATGTATGGGAGATGGGTGGGAAAATAAGATGTACGTAGGGTTTCATGGCGAAAATAAAATATTGTTGTTAGGGTTTTTTTGGTGCAAGACCTTGACTTAAAAATCTTATTTTAAGTTTAGAGGGCCAAAATCATTGACCCAAAAACAGTGTGCCGTTTCACAGTGCATTCAAAAAATGATAAAACCATCTGCTAAATGCATAGATGTAAATTTAATTTCATCTGTGTGGACTTGTGTTGGGTTGACACTATTGATTGGTCGTTTTTACTCAATCTTCATTTTTTAAATCCCAATATCAATCTGTGTGGTTCTCTGTGTGAACAAAACGTCACTAAACATTTATTTGTAGCACCTGTCATCCAAAAATCACAATAAGCTTTTTGATTTGTTACTTTTGCTTAATAACTTTCAAATTCTGTCAGTTTTATCTCTAAACTCAGTGAATAAATGTAGTTTTGCTGCTCTTTAATGTGTGGTGACAGATGCTGTAGTGAAGTGTTCCTCTCTTCCTCTATACGTCTAGTTACAGCGGCAAATAAACATGAATGAACATCAGAAGAATCAGAAGAACTTACTGAAATTAATCATGGAATCATCAATTTATGTGTGTTTTTTAAACTGTTTTATCCAGGGAAAGACATCGATGGTTTCAACTACAGAAAGGTGTTTCATTTATCCCGGGAGGGGCATTTTGTTGTATATTTGCTCTATTGAAGAAAACAACACTAGAAAGGAGCATTTTGTTAAATACTTGTTTCAACTACAGACAAAATAGTGTGTGGAAAAAATGTACTTAAATGCAATTACTTTAAAAAAAAAAAATACAAAAAGTCACATTTAGTATTTCAACTATGTATTTAAAATACATGTATCTGAAATACTGCCCATCCCTGATTACATATTTAATTATATTATTTTACTTAACCTGTTTGTGATGAAACCAATTTTTTTGTCATCCACCTTAAATGTTATATTCCTCAAAATGTTTATATTTCAACAAAAAATTTGAGTAAAAGCATAATTTTATCAACAAATAGCTGGTATAAAACTTTTTTTTTTGAGTGTTGATTGTCAGATAGCTTTGATTAATTAAAATACTGTTAAATAAACTTTATTTTTGGTTTCAGTTTTTGCCTAAATAAAAATATAAAAGTTTCAGTTTAACTATTGTCCTAAGTTAAAGTCCCCATTAAAAACAAAATTGATTTTTTTTTTTGGAATTTAGTATATGTTAGCCTTAAGATTATATAAACACTGTGTTTCAAAACAATAACAAAATTCACATTCAGAAAATTATATAAAAGCTATTCAAATCTTACGGTCTCTCCTTGCCGCCAAAATGGATCCCCCAGCGATTTTGACCAGACATCCCCCTGCACTAGAGAGCTTTTCACTCTTCAGAACAACCGAACTTTCTGTCCAATCAAATGCTCTCTAGAATCCGAAGCGTGAAAGTGAAATTGGTCACTTATTTCTGTATGCCCCCGCCGTGAATGGCATGTAGTGCACTATAAAGGGGATAGGGAGCGATCCAAGCAGTTTGCTGTTTATTTTATTTAAAGTAACAGTTTTAGTTTTAATTAACTATATCTCTGCTTTGTTTATTAGTCTATATAATAGAACCATATCGTAGGTTTATTTCTAAGAACCGATTTTTTCCCAACCATAAGTTTTGACTAAATTCGGTGACGCCCCTTAAATATCAAAAGTAAAAGAGGTTTTTGGTTTTCTCGTGGGGTTTTAGTATTCGGTTAATCTGTAGTCTTTGTGTATAAAAACAATACAAGTCTATTATATGTTGTCAGTAGTTGTTAGCATTATTGTGTCCAGACGTGAGGTCAGTTTGACAAAACTTGCTTTTGAGGACATTTGGGGACATGCTCAGAGGTTGCCATGGTAACAGTGTTAGGGCCCCTCTGTGTGCCTGTCTCAGGTGTGCAATGGTAAAAGTGTTAGGGCCTGTTTTTGTGGCTGTATTAGGTGCCCGCGTTCCGTGTGTGTTTTGTGCATCTTGTTGAGGAACGTTTGCATGAATGATCGTGTCTTAATTGGCTTGTTTCAGTCATTAATCATGTGGCAGAATTTTTATATTTTGTAGTGATGTGGTTATTTTTGAATGAAGATGCGAAATTAATCCCTGAGGCTGAATTAATTATTTTAATCTTTTTAATAATAAATTAAAGTTGCTTAGTGCTGTTCTGTTACAGCTCAGAATGTGTGTAGATATAGTTTCATTGGCTCTGAAACCTCTTTTTTAATTTTTTTTTTAACCTGCTTCAAAAGATCACAGATGGATTTTACAGAATGTGTGTGTTGTTTTTTTCATGCACTGGTCAATTTTAACATTTTGGGCTGTTTGGCTTTTCATAACATGTTTTTTCAGGCTAGCGGAAAGAAAACATCCAAAATATAAATTTATTTAAATGTGTATTTATAAGTATTTAATACACCTTATGAATTTGCGCCTGCAAATTTCAAATACAGTATATCTTTAAGAATTTTTTTCTCAACTTCAGTAACACTTACATACACCAACATTTAGAGCTTTATTCCTCTCTATATCCTGAAGGTTTTTACTGAGGGGTTTGTTCATATATGATTCACACTGATTTATATAATGTTTTATTCCTAAAACATGGTGAAAATGTATTTTTTTCTGTCTGTTGACAGTATTTTCTGATTTATGGAGTCATAAAAACAGAAATACAAAATCCCCACAGTAAAAACCTGTTAACTCTCTCATATGTCATTTTAACTCTAATATACCAACAAAATCAAATAAGAATTTTGAACCTGGCTTTATGCAATGTTCAGATTTATTCTCTGGAAATGTATGCAAATCAGTGCATATTTATTCGTTTATTTAAACATAATATTCAGAAAACTTGTAATACAAAAAATTCTTTGCAATTCTTAATGTAAACAGACCAACTGAGCAAGTACAGGTATGATGATATATATTAGGTTGTTTTTTTTTAAACCCTATTCACTTGTAGTGTCTTGCTTTAAGGTGAAAAACGAGTGAAAAGTAGAGAAAACACATTTATGTTTCTGTCAGAAAAAGGAGAGATTTTGATTTTTATACAGCTGTGATATCATTTTTGAATATGTGATGTGTATGATATTGTGTATATTGTGTTTTATGTCATTTAAAGGCTTGTATGATGGAGAGGAGGATTTGTCTCGTGTTAAGGCTGCAGGAGGAATATGCTGGAATCAGAGGCAGTGTTTGTGAGCTTACTGATTCAGATTCATGCTGAAACACACAGATCAGGGCGACGCCGCAGGACAGAGACGAGCGCGACGTCATCTAAACGGTTCAGATTGAAAATGAGAATAGAGTCAGACGCAGCAGGTCAGATTCATTCATGTGCTGTTAGAAACGTTTGGATTCTCGTGTTGATGAAATGATTTCTGTGGTGTTTCATTACCAGATGAGTCTCTTTATCCACTCATCTCTTTCATTCTGTGGCCTGCTGTTTGTTTTTTATTTCTGTTCTAATGTTTTTTGTGTGTACGTTGTGTTGTGTGGGTGATTTGATTTAAAACTTAGCTTTGCTGTGTTTGTTTAATTTATTTATCAGTATTTCATATGCATTAATTAATTAATTAGTTAAGTATACACACAATAAGTGGGGTTTAGTTAGCGATAAGGACCGTCTGACCATATGTTGGGCTTTACATTAGTGTATGAGATGGACAGGACTCTGTTGTTCTGAAGAGCCTCATCTGATCTGATGTGATGTGATGTCATCCACTCGAACTATAATGACATCATCGTTGCTTATTTAGTCATTAGCCAATCAGTGGCCACTGAGGATGAGACACACACACACACACACACACACACACACACACACACACACACTTTGCTGCATTAGTTGGTCCAGAAAGAGGGTTTTTATGATTGACTCTCAGCTGTTGCTGAGCAACTAATGGGTCTTTCATACAGGTGACTGACTTCATATTCAAGCCCCAAAACACCTGGACCAGTGTGTGTGTTTTTTTTTGTGTGTGTTTTTGTTTTTATGTTTGATCTGTATAAATTATCTGTATACATTAATTTGATGTATTTGATCAAACATTAATTTCATAGTTACTTTCAAACCTATTCTTCTCAGTATCATTATAATGTTGAAAATCCATTCATTATTCATTAGTGAAAAGTGTCTGCGAAATATATGCCAAAATTAAAAAAAGAAATCACTTCACAGCGATAATGCAATACTTTCAAACCTATTCTTCAACTAAATTTTCATTGGTAAACAGCATTTATTTGTTTTGACAGACCGCATTTGTTTGATTTGAATGTGAATATGATAGATAGAAATATGAATTTGGTGGAGTTAAAATTAAATTTGGTGGAATTAAAATGAGATTAAACAATATTCTCTTTGTGTGTGTGAGTGTGTGTGACTGTCATGTGTTGTTTAGTTTAAAAGCCGGTTTTGTATTGGATGACTTAACACACACACACACACACACACACACACACACACACACACAGAGCTGTGATTTAGCTTTACTGACATTTCAAGTTCCGCCTGATAGTGAGTTCTAGTGTAAAAACCGTCAGTGAGCTACAAAACACACACACACACACACACACACACACACACACCTGTTTTACAGCCTGCGGGAGTGTCGTTGTTCTGCCAAAACAAATCCGCCCTTTGCATGCAGAGAGTGTGTGTGTTTGTGTGTGTGTGTGTCAGAATCTATTTCCCCTTCAGGCAGCGTGTAGCTTCGCTGCCGTCTGTCTGATGATTACACACACAGCTTTGTATTTATATGTGTGTGCGTGCGTGCATCTTTTGTATGTTACACACTCTTGCTCCTCTTTATTTTTGCTGTTTCTCTGGTTGGAGGTTAATGTGACTCAGTGTCAGAACAGTGCTGATCAATGTGTGTTGTCAGTGGCAGATTCTTAAAGAATCACACAGCGTTATTTAGTGTGTTGACATTAATCACACTGAAACTGTAAATCATAGCAACACATATCCAGTGGCTCGTCTCCTTTATAAAATATCCAGCAGTGTTTAGTCTACATCACAGCGCAGCAAAGCCACATTAAACAGCTTTTGACAGATAGATGTATTCCTCCTTTATTGTTACTACAGCAAAACAGTTTCCAGTAAAGCAGATGATGTGTAGTGTGAAAAGTGTATTTTATTTCAGTGTACAAGTGTTATCGCTTCTCTTGGTCAGTGCTGTTTATAATGCAGAAGATCTCTAAGAATTTGCAACATTCGATCTCCTCCGCTGAGCTTTAAATACTTCACCTAAAAATGTAAAAAGAATTGAAAATCTGCTCACTCCCAAGATAAGGATGACTTTGTTTCTTCATCAAGTTTGTAGAAATGTACAAAACGATTCCAAAAAAGTTGGGAACACTGTACAAATTGTGAATAAAAAACAGCATGCAATGATGTGGAAGTTTCAAATTTCATAATTTATTCAGAATACAACATAGATGACATATCAACTGTTTAAACTGAGAAAAATTTTAAGGGAAAAATAAGTTGATTTTAAATTTCATCGGGCATCAACACATCTCAAAAAAGTTGGGACAAGGCCATGTTTACCACTGTGTGGCATCCGCTCTTCTTTTTATAACAGTCTGCAAACGTCTGGGGACTGAGGAGACAAGGTGCTCAAGTTTAGGAATAGGAATTTGTGTCCCATTCTTGTCTAATACAGGCTTCTAGTTGCTCAACTGTCTTAGGTCTTCTTGTCACATCTTCCTCTTATGATGCGCCAAATGTTTTCTACGGGTGAAAAGATCTGGACTGCAGGCTGGCCATTTCAGTACCCGGATCCTTCTTCTACGCAGCCATGATGTTGTAATTGATGCAGTATGTGGTCTGGGCATTGTCATGTTGGAAAATGCAAGGTCTTCCCTGAAAGAGACGACGTCTGGATGGGAGCATATGTTGTTCTAGAACTTGGATATACCTTTCAGCATTGATGGTGCTTTCCAGATGTGTAAGCTGCCCATGCCACACGCACTCATGCGACCCCATACCATCAGAGATGCAGTTTTATGAATTGGGTGCTGATAACAACTTGGGTTGTCCTTGTCCTCTTATGTCCGGATGACATGGCGTCCCAGTTTTCCAAATTTTGATTCGTCTGACCACAGAACAGTTTTCCACTTTCCCACAGTCCATTTTAAATGAGCCTTGGCCCAGAGAAAACACCTGCGCTTCTGGATCATGTTTAGATATGGCTTCTTTTTTGACCTATTAGAGTTTTAGCCGGCAATGGTGAATGGCGAGTTTTAGCCAGCACACCGACAATATTTTCTGGAAGTATTCCTGAGCCCATGTTGTGATTTCCATTATAGTAGCATTCCTGTATGTGATGCAGTGCTGTCTAAGGGCCCGAAGATCACGGGCATCCAGTGCAGTGCTGCGGCCTTGACCCTTACGCACCGAGATTGTTCCAGATTCTCTGAATCTTTGGATGATATTATGCACTGTAGATGATGATATCTTCAAACTCTTTGCAATTTTTCTCTGAGAAACTCCTTTCTGATGTTGCTCCACTATTTTTGGCCGCAGCATTGGGGGGAATTGGTGATCCTCTGCCCATCTTGACTTCTGAGAGACACTGCCACTCTGAGAGGTTCTTTTTATACCCAATCATGTTGCCAATTGACCTAATAAGTTACAAATTGGTCCTCCAGCTGTTCCTTATATGTACATTTAACTTTTTTTCCGGCCTCTTATTGCTACCTGCCCCTGTTTTTTGGAATGTGTAGCTCTCATGAAATCCAAAATGAGCCAATATTGGGCATGACATTTCAAAATGTCTCACTTTCAACATTTGATATGTTATCTATATTCTATTGTGAATAAAATATAAGTTTATGAGATTTGTAAATTATTCCATTCGTTTTTTACTCACAATTTTGTACAGTGTCCAACTTTTTTGGAATCGGATTTGTAGCATTGCATCAGTGTCTCAGCAATGGATGCTCTGCAGTGGATGGGTGCCATCAGAATGAGAAGTCCAAACAGCTGATAAAAACATCACAATAATCCACAGCACTCCAGTCCATCAGTTAACATCTGGAGAAGACAAAAGATGAAACACATCCAGCATTAAGACGCTTTTGACTTCAAACTAACAAAAATAATGTCATCCGGAAGACGCCAAATACAGATGTACCATTTAATAATTTTCCACAACCTTAAGTGACTTTGTTATAATTTTACAAAATTATCTATACTTATGTCTACTCTCATAATAAGCATTCTGTTATTTTTACATTAGTTTTTACAGAAAAATTCACATAACAGCATTTTCCATGTCTGTACAATTTAACAATCAGAAAACAAATGACACAAAGACTCATTAATATCAAAACCATATTGTTTCATATTGCTGGTAGAGAGAGACTACTGGGAATTTTGTCATTGCAGCACACTGCTTATTGATAACCTTAAGGCTAACAGATTCATACTAAGAGCCAAAAAACTTCAAGTTTGCTTTCGTGGGAAGTTTTACGTTAGTCCTCAAGTTATTATATTTCATATATATTTCACACTCTTTTCAGAAAGATAAAACACTTCCTTATACCCTAAATAGCTTTAAGGCTTGTGCACTTTCTAAAGAATGTCTGAGTGTGTGTGTGTGTGTGTGTGTGTGTGTGTGTGAGAGAGAGAGAGCATTAGCAGTCAGTATAGCAGTTCAGAGTTCCTGTAGAACAAAATTCTCATATGATATTAATTGATAGAAATTTTTCTTTTTTATGTCATTTGATTCAGTTTTGGTTGCTGTCTATATCTGTGTCTTGTCTTAGGTTTATTTGTGGCTTCGGCTCATTAACACCCACCGTATAGGACAAATTGACCCTGAAAGAGCCGATGAGAACAGAATCATCTTCCTCTTTTCTGCCTCTGGTCCTCCAGAGATCCTTGAGAAACTCAGAGTCTGTAAGTTTGATTACAGAAATATTCCGCTCATCCCTGATGTAAGCCGTCCCCTCCTGGTGTCCTCGCACATCAGAAGTTTGGGACCAGTGAGATTTGTAATTTTTCTGAAACTTCTCAATGAGGCTACATTTATTCATTAAAATGCAGTAAAAGCTGTAATATTGTGAAATATTATTGGAAATTAAAATAGTTGTTTTTTCATTTGGATATATTTTAAAATCTGCTTTATTCCTGTGATGCAAAGCTGAGTTTTCAGCTGGTTTCTGAGATGATCAAACCGTATCTGAGTTCAGGTGTGTGTTTCTAGAAGGTCATGGTCAGGTCAAAGGTCATGGAAGTCTTAACCTTTAGTGTGTGATGTGTGTGTTGACTCCAGGTGGCTCAGACAGTGTCTAACTCCTTGACCTGCAGGAAACAACCCTTATTAAATGAAAAATGTTGATATGGTTTTCTTCAGTTTTTTGTTTGTTTTTTTTTGTTAAGTATAAGAATAGAAGTATACAATCCTTTGTGATCAAAAATCATATAATTTGTGCTGATACCAAACAACCACAGTTTTACTGAAAGTTAACTAGTATTTACAGTGGTTTATTTTTGTGATGGGAAGCACCAAATATCATTGATGTTTTGTTAAGTCTTTGATAAACTTCTATAGAATAATGTGAAATACAGTACAGTAAATGCAACACACACGTTGTTTTTTTGTGAATTGTGGGGAAATCCCATAGGGTGTATGGTTTTTTATACTTTACAAACTGTAATTTGTCTATCGCCCTACACCAACACTTACACCTAACCCTCCCCCTTACAGGAAACTTTGTGCATTTTTACTTTCTCCAAAAAACTTATTCTGTATGGTTTATAAGCGCTTTTTGAAAAATGGGGACATGGTTATGTCCTGGCATAAGTCACCCTCTCCTTGTAATACCTGTTGTCATACCCATGACATTATACAAAGTTTGTCTGATCTGTCACAAAAACAAAACACACACAAAACACTTTTTGTTTAAAAACACACACACACACACACACACACACACACACACCCCACACACGCACGTACAGTACAGTAAATGCAAATTTCAGAGATTCTTCAGTCTATCGCTCTCTCTCTGTTTAATAATGAATACATGCAAAAGAGCTGCTCTTATGAGCTTCTGTGTTAAAATCAACGCCACACTGCTGGAATGCTGTGGATGGTTTGTTGTTTTTTCTGAGTGTTTGTTTTTAAGCACATTGCGGTGTGGTTGCTAAGGTTGTTTTTAAGCACGTTGCTGTTTGGTTGTTATGAGTGTTGTTTGTTTTTAAGCACGTTGGGGTGTGGTTGCTAGGGCGAATTGTGTTGCGTTGTGGTTGCTAAGGTGTTCTGAGTGTTTGTTTTTGTTTTCTGAGTGTTGTTTGTTTTTTAGTGTGTTGCCGTGTGGTTGCTAAGGTGCTCTGAGTGTTGTTTGTTTTCTGAGTGTTGTTTGTTTTTTAGTGTGTTGCGTTTTGTGGTTGCTAAGGGGTGTTCTGAGGTTGTTTTTGTTTTTCAGAGTGTTGTTTGTTTTTAAGTTGTGTTGCGTTGTGGTGCTAAGGTGTTCTGAAGGTTGTTTTTTGTTTTCAGAGTGTTGTTTTGTTTTTTACGTGTTGTTGCCGTTGTAGTTGCTCAGGCATTCTGAGTGTTTTGGTTTCTGAGTGTTGTTTGTTTTTAAGTGTGTTGCGTTGTGGTTGCTAAGTGTTCTGAAGGTTGTTTTTTGTTTTTCAGAGTGTTGTTGTTTTTAAGTGTGTTGCCGTGTGGTTGCTAAGGCGTTCTGAGTGTTGTCTGTTTTCAGAGTGTTGTTTGTTTTTAAGTGTGTTGCGTTGTGGTTGCTAAGGTGTTCTGATGGTTGTTTTTGTTTTTCAGAGTGTTGTTTGTTTTTAAGTGTGTTGCGTTGTGGTTGCTAAGGTGTTCTGATGGTTGTTTTTGTTTTTCAGAGTGTTGTTTTGTTTTTTAAGTGTGTTGCCGTGTAGTTGCTAAGGCCTTGTGGTTGTTGTTTTTTTTCTGTTTTTTGTTTTTTTTGTTTTTTTGTTGTTTTTTGTTTTGTGTTGTATTTTTGTTTTTGTTTGTATTCTGATGGTGTGGTTGCTATTTTTAAGTGTGTTGCCGTGTAGTTGCTAAGGCATTCTGAGTGTTTTTTGTTTTCTGAGTGTTGTGTTGTTTTTTATTGTGTTGCGTTGTGGTTGCTAAGGTGTTCTGAAGGTTTGTTGTGTTTTTCAGAGTGTTGTTTGTTTTAAGTGTGTTGCCGTGTAGTTGCTAAGGCATTCTGATTGTTTTTTGTTTTCTGAGTGTTGTTTGTTTTTTCATTGTGTTGCGTTGTGGTTGCTAAGGTGTCTGATCCCCACTCATTGTTTTTGTTTTTCAGAGTGTTGTTGTTTTTAACATGTGTTGCCGTGTGGTTGCTAAGGGCATCTGAGTGTTGTTTGGTTTTCTGAGTATTGTTTTTGTTTTTTAAGTGTGTTGCGGTGTGGTTGCTAAGGCGTTCTGAGTGTTGTTTGTTTCTGAGTATTGTTTGTTTTTTTTAAGCGTGTTGCCATGTGGGTTGCTAAGGCGTTTGAGTGGTTTGTTTGTTTTTAAGTGTGTTGCCGTGAGGTTGCTAAGGCATTTCTGAGTGTTTTTGTTTTCTGCCCGTTATGTTTGTTTTTTTAAGCCCGTGTTGCCATGTGGTGCTAAGGCGTTCTGAGGTGCTCTGAGTGTTGTTTGTTTTCTGAGTGTTGTTTGTTTTTGAGTGGGTTGCCGTGTGGTTGCTAAGGTGCTCTGAGTGTTGTTTGTTTTCTGAGTGTTGTTTGTTTTTAAGTGTGTTGGCATGTGGTTGCTAAGGTGCTCTGATGGTTGTTTTTGTTTTTCAGAGTGTTGTTTGTTTTTAAGTGGGGTTGCCGTAGTAGTTGCTAAGGCATTGTGTTGCCGTGTGGTTGCTAGTCTATTCTGAGTGTTGTTTGTTTTCTGAGTGTTGTTTGTTTTTAAGTGTGTTGCGTTGTGGTTGCCAAGGTGTTGTTGTTGTTTGTTTTTAAGTGTGTTGTGTTGTGGTTGCCAAGGTGTTCTGATGGTTGTTTTTGTTTTTCAGAGTGTTGTTTGTTTTTAAGTGTGTTGCCGTGTGGTTGCTAAGGCGTTCTGAGTGTGTTTTTTGTTTTTCTGAGTGTTGTTTGTTTTGTGTTGCGTTGTGGTTGCCAAGGTATTCTGATGGTTGTTTTTGTTTTTCAGAGTGTTGTTTGTTTTTAAGTGTGTTGCCGTGTGGTTGCTAAGGCATTCTAAGTGTTGTTTGTTATCTGAGTGTTGTTTGTTTTTTAGTGTGTTGCCGTGTGGTTGCTAAGGCATTCTGCGTGTTGTTTGTTATCTGAGTGTTGTTTGTTTTTGAGTGGGTTGCCATGTGGTTGCTAAGGTGTTCTGAGTGTTGTTTGTTTTTAATCGTGTTGGCTTATGGTTTCTGAGTGTTGTTTGTTTTTAAGTGTGTTTCTGAGTGTTGTTTGTTTTTAAGTGTGTTGGCGTGTGGTTGCTAAGGTGCTCTGAGTGTTGTTTGTTTTCTGAGTGTTGTTTGTTTTTGAGTGTGTTGCCGTGTGGTTGCTAAGGTGCTCTGAGTGTTTTTGTTTGTTTTTCAGAGTGTTGTTTGTTTTTAAGTTGTGTGTTGGCCGTGTTGGTTGCTAAGGCATTCTGAGTGTTGTTTGTCTTTCTGAGTGTTTGTTTGTTTTTTAAGTGTGTTGCCAGGTGTGTTGTTGCTAAGGTGCTCTGAGTGTTGTTTGTTTCCCCTGAGTGTTGTTTGTTTCTGAGTGTGTTGCCGTGTGGTTGCTAAGTTGTTCTGATGTGTTGTGTGTTTTAATTACAGTTGTTGTGTGGTTGCTAGGCTATTCTGATTTTGTTCAGATGCCATGTGGTTGAGATTTTGTGCTGCTAGTGGAGCAGAAATGACACACGTCAGTCTTGAAATGCGGTTTCTGGATGTTCTTTACTCTCTAGAGTTCGTCTGTTTTTTTTCTGTCACTCCTGACTGACTCTCCTCATCATCATCTTCATGTTTTTATGTGTGGTTTTGTAGTTTTGTAAGGTATAAAGATGTGTTCATGTGTTTAGATGAATGATGAACTCCTAAATACACAGAGCCGCGCGCATCTGCAGGGAGTTTACTGGAGATTAAGAGTCAAAGTGTAGCAGTAAAGTGCACTTAATAGGGATTGAAGAACAACACTGCTCATGATTGTGTTTTAATGTGTGTGTAAAGCTGACATCAGCAGTTAAAGCTGCTCTTTCTGTGAACTCTCACACAAACACACCACAACTCATTTTTTTTTGCTCGGGGTGATTTTTATGAAAGCCAAACTGACAGAGATGTGAGCGGAAAAAACAATGAAAAGACCCCAGGAGGAGAGGAAGGGAGATTGGAGACTTAGAAAGGAACGATGGGAGGAGTTTTTTCAGGGAATTGAGTAGCAGCTGACATTCTGAGAATGTGTAATTGAGTAACCTTCACC
>NC_056586.1:25559294-25590370 GCF_018340385.1 Cyprinus carpio | reverse complement strand
TGTGAAAAATTAATATGCAGAAAAAAGTCACGTTTTGTAGGTAAATACATATGTATCATATGTATGTTGATAATTATATGCTTATATGATATATGTTGATAATAATAATGTCAACTAAAATCATAAAAAAGTTACTTAAAAAATTAAAAGTAATTAAAATAATGCATTTTAGTTTATTAATTTTTTTAAAAATTTACTTTATCTAGTTTCTAACACAAAATTCTCATTTTAATTTAGTTTAATTTGACATAAAATTATGTATATAAATATATGACAAATGTTGCATATATAAACTGTATGTGTGTGTGTGTGTGTGTGTGTGTGTGTGTGTGTGTGTGTGTGTGTGTGTATATGGATTATTATAAAAATACTTAAATTAACTAAAAATGTAAAAGTACTTTTCCATTAAATCTGCTCCAAAGCTGCTAAAAGAGCTAAACATTTATAAATATGATATTATATAAAATAAAAAAAAAACTATCTCAATTAAACTAAACAAACAGTATATTATATCATCATATTTCAGTTAATGTATATTTGTAATGATTATTTTGTTATCAAATATCAGATAGTATCTGTAGTGTTTTCAGGTTGAGTTTGTTGTGTTCTGGATGAAACTCGTCCATCTCTCGTGGCTCTGAAGGCCTGCTGTGACTCGTGTGGATCGATGGTCTCTTTATATTCCAGTCCTTGTCCTCTGCTGTCGCTTATTGATCTTCTTCAGCTCACAGGAGCTCGACAGCGCAGACGTGTCACGTTTGGTCCAGCCCAACTTCAGGTGATTTTAGGTGGATTCAGATGCAGCTTAAGAAGTCAGTTTATGAGTTCTGTGTTCTTTGTTAGTGAGAACTGATTATGAGCGTGAGGAATGGAAAAAATAATATTGAGGCTCTTCCACACAAGACAAAAGTGTATTATATGTAGTTGTAGTTGCAGTTTTGGAGCAAAGGTATTAGTAAATTTAAAGTTTTAGTAATTTTGTTGTGTTGTAATCTATTTGTTGTATTTTTTAAATAAATGTGTATGAGTGTGTGTGTGTGTGTGTGTGTGTGGGTGTGTGTGTGTGTGTGTGGGTATATATATATATATATATATATATATATATATATATGTATATATGATATATATATGTATATGTATATATATATATATATATGTATATATATATATATATATATATATATATATATGTATGTATGTATGTATGTATGTATATCTATATATACCACACACACATATTTTTTTTTTAGTTATTTAGTATGTCAATTTAAACTAAATAAAAATTAAAAAATGACACCTTGGCAACTACCTGAAATAAAATGTTTACGTTTTATATTTTATTTTATTTTAGTTCATGTTTATTTTATTTCAAGTAATGAAATGTTTTATTTTTTATATAGGTTTAGTTTTAGTAAAATATAATAACCCTGATATTATGTCAACGTATACAATATCAAGGTGTTATTATCAACAAATAATATGTGTATATTATATTTGTGATATTAAATTGTAGATATAATAATAATAATTTAATTATTGTCAAAATATGTCTATATACTTGTTATTATATTTTATTTATTTTTTAGTTATTTTTTAGGTTTTTAAGTTTAAATTTTTTATATTTTATTTTGTTTTATTTCAGTTAGGATTGTTATTTCTACTAACAATTTGTTTTTTGTTTTAGTTAACTATAATAATAAGATATTAGGCTTTATTTTCTGCACAAAAAAAACTTAATCACAATTTAGTGAGTTTATGCTTAAAACAAGAAAAAAAGATTTTTTTAAAGCATAAACTCACTTAAATTTAATCAGTTTTTCATAAAACGAGACTTATCTTAAGTCATTTTGTTTCTCAAGTAAATGTTTTTTGATTTAAGAATGTTTACATATTTGTAATGTAAAACAAGATAAAAATACAGAGTGAGAAAATCAATTTTTACAGTGTATTCTTGGTAAAGGACAGTTTTGATTGACACGTACAAGCACACATACATCTGTCTCACGTCTGCAGAAACACAGCACTTGCATATTGTATTCTTGCTACTCGACAGCTTTATAGGACGTCTTCCACCGTGATTGGAGTTTGGTAAATGAAAGTCATTAATCAGATCTCTGGGATGGCTCTCATTACACACTGCAGCAAAGCAAACAGAGCGCAGATCAACACTGCAGCAAGCATTCATAACACAGAAAAACAAGCTTTCTAGCGCCCGATGACAGCCCAACATCAGCTGTTTCAACTTTGTTGCGATTAAAATAAGATAAAAATGCTAATTCGGCAAACATGCGAGCCGCGGCAGCAGCTGTCTTCCAGATCTGAGCCAGAAACTTTTACACGGACACTTCTTAGAAATCAAACGGAGCATGTGCTTCTTAATACTGCAGCAGTTCTCTTTAATAAAAAAGTACTAATCTTCCCCACCGCTGCCATTAGAGCCTCATTAGAAATCCAACGAAGATCTAGCGTTACTCATCCATGTCTGTCCGTCAAAAACTTCTAATGGATCCTCATAAGTAACATTTATTGCATGCTTGATGTTTCCATGTAGTCCTTAATTCTTTATTATACTGTACTAGGAACAGAAACCCTGTAACTCTTTAGGTTTTCACTCAGACTTGGGATTTGTAATAGAATGTACTAAAAAAAATGGTGTAGGATTTATTTTTAAAAATTTCCACTCATAACTTGCACAAATAATTTAAAAGAAATGGCATGTAAATAGTATTTTATTGCAAAATGCACTCCAGTAATCTTTATTTCCAACTGCAAAATCATATTTTTTTTTACACTAGTTTGTATAAAAAGCTTCAGTTCTAAATTTTGTCATCATCCCTCAACATGCCGACCAGGTCGTGACCTTTGGCCTCTGCTGACCTCGGTTGCCTGAGTGTTTCCCCTCAAACCAGAGAGCGAAAGTGCTGATGTTTTCCATTAGTCTGAACCAGAAATAAACCACCCTGAGATCCAGATTTAGCATTAATTGGCCCTTTGATACGAGGAACGCTGACCAACCGCAATCAGCTGTGAGGAAATATTTGTGTACTTTGCAGAATTTACACATACATAATGAGTCTAGGAATATAAAGCTGATGTTTCAAACAAGAACACACTACTGTTCAAAGGTTTATGTCAAAGAAATTAATATTTTTATTCAGTAAGGATGCATTAAATTGATCAAAATTGGCAGTAAAGATTTCTATTTTAAATAATTGCTGATCTTTTGAACTTTCTATTCATCATTCATCATTTTCACAAAAATATTATGCTTCAACATTGATAATAATAATAAATGTTTCTTGAGCAGTAAATCAGCATATTAGAATGATTCCTGAAGATCACGTGACACTGAAGACTGGAGTAATGATGCTGGAAATACACAGAAATAAATACAATTTTAGCAAATATTCACATAGAAAACAGCTTTTTTAAATTGTAAAAATATTACACTATTTTTTTACTGTATTTTTGATCAAATAAATGCAGCCTTGCAGAGCAGAAGAGACTTCTTTCAAAAATTTAATAAATCTTACTGACCCCCAAACCTTTGAGAAGTAGTGTACAATAAAGATGTATATACAAAAATGATCTGTCATAAATATAAATGTTTTCAAAGGTTCCAAATTATGTATTTGTAAATGTGATCAGATAAAACATTAAAATAATAGTGCACATTTCGTCAGGGTACATTATTCCACAAAAGAAAAAAAAATCATAATTCAAAATATGTCCTTATATTTAGTGTTGATATCACCAAAACCAATTAAATTTCAACTTTCAAGTGCTGTTTTAATCCCATCCTAGATTTTTCCTCCACTCGTCAAATTAGGGAAGTAAAACGGGTTTTGAATGCTGCTTCGCGCTGGCTAATCAAAGAGAGCACAGAAAATGGTTGTGAAAACATAGACAAACATAGTACAGATGTAAAATATAAGCACTTTTAGTATCTTCAGACGAGCATCACTTACTGTCAGAGGTCCAGATGCTCGTGAGTCAGTCGTAGGAAGGCCCTCGTCCAGCGGGAGATCTCACTCCTCCTGATAGCCGAGGGAAAGCTTCTTATCAGCGCGAAAATGAACGTGCCGTGAGTGAGAGAGGCTATTTTTATCCTCACAATATGGCTGCCCTGCCAAGCACCCTGGGATAGCGGCCAAACGCGGTGAGGACGTGCCAGGTAACGGTCTGCTACCTGTGGGAGTGATCTCACATCACACCACGTCCAGTCCTGTCCTCACACACAGAGGCTGCTTTACACTGCAAGTCTTAATGCACAGATCCCATCTTTTGACCCGCCTGTTTACATTCACTTTAGACACGACTGGTATCCGATATCTGTGTTTAAATTAATTCCCGCCCAAGTTATCACTTTACTATGCACATGGTAGACCCTCAGGGTTTGAATTGCCATGCTATAGGGATGTTGCGGTGACGGATTTTTTCCACCGGTTAATCGACGTGTAAAAAAACCGTGTCGGGGACGTGTAAAAAAACCGTGTCGGGGATTTCGGGTGGCCGAAAATGCGGTCGTGCAGACGTGCACACGTCTCAATTTACTTTCAATTTAATTCAGTAGCATTTGTTTGAATTAATCATGGGTTAATTTATTTTATTCTTAATAAAAATACACAAAACAATAAGACACTCGCTTGTATTACACGCATCTTTACTGCAAAATGAATAACTTAACACACCATCCAAAAACTAAACAAAAGCACTTATGAAACACCTTTAAAGTGCATTTATTAACAAAACGAACCACTGCACACATCGTGCAAGTATCAAACAAGAAATTATATAAAAAAATTCTCTATTCGTTAAATAAAGTGCCTGCCTTTTTCAGCAAAAAAAAAAAAAAACACCGCACAACCATCGAATATGAAACGAACGAACATCAAGAACTTCGTTAAATAAGGTAGCCTACCCGCACTGCGTCAGTGCACGTGTTCCACCTCGCACTGTCCCTTTTATATTTTGTGCATCGCGCAAATGCACCACTTATCGAAGGCTGTGTTTGTGTGTCAGGCTTTTGTGGTCGATTTTTTGCCGCTGGACCCATCTTGGCCGCTTCATTTTTGTGGTGTGCTTGAAGATGTGTGTGTAAATTCGAAGTGTTACCTCCGGATGCTGCCACTTTCATCAGGCAAAGTTTACAGGTTGCCTCGTTAACGTTTTCAGGTTCCCTGTTGGCATTTGGTTTGAATCCAAAATATTTCCAAATAGGTGCTTTTGCATTTCGCTTTGTAACCAGATCTTCCGCCATCCTTTGCCAGTTAGCTCGCCTCACTCTCCTCAAATGATAAATGAAATCGGACACCTGCTGCTTTACTGCGGCGCTAGTTCCGCTTACGCTAAAAAACGAAGGCACGTAGTCACTAACTGAATTAAGTGCTTTATTGCTATAGGCTAAAACTTCAACACGATGGGGACGGTGCCGGTGGTCAAGTGCTATGACCGGTAGGTGGGTTAAACACCGTGTATCACCGGTAACACCGACTATCGCAACAAGCCTACCATGCTATTAAAATTATTTACATAATTCACATCAAGTGGCCATTATTATTTGCCAGCAACAGCTGTCATGGATGTTTTGCAGCACAAAATCTAACTGAACGGATAAATAACGGAAAATGACAGTAATTTTTATTTTATCTACAGCTCATTAGAGGTAGAATTCTTTAGTGAAATAAAGTAGCGCCCAGATGATATTTATTTAAATGAATTCGAATTAATTAACAAAAGAGAGAGAGTGTAAAGCTTGCAAACAAGTGGAAGTTATCACCTCATTGCTAAGAAATGTACAGTCGTGGCCAAAAGTTTTGAGAATTACATAAATATTGGAAATTGGAAAAGTTGCTGCTTAAGTTTTTATAATAGCAATTTGCATATACTCCAGAATGTTATGAAGAGTGATCAGATGAATTGCATAGTCCTTCTTTGCCATGAAAATTAACTTAATCCAAAAAAAACCTTTCCACTGCATTTCATTGCTGTCATTAAAGGACCTGCTGAGATCATTTCAGTAATCATCTTGTTAACTCAGGTGAGAATGTTGACGAGCACAAGGCTGGAGATCATTATGTCAGGCTGATTGGGTTAGAATGACAGACTTGACATGTTAAAAGGAGGGTGATGCTTGAAATCATTGTTCTTCCATTGTTAACCATGGGACCTGCAAAGAAAACGCGTGCAGCCATCATTGCGTTGCATAAAAATGGTTTCACAGGCAAGGATATTGTGGCTACTAAGATTGCACCTAAATCAACAATTTATAGGTTCATCAAGAACTTCAAGGACAGAGGTTCAATTCTTGTAAAGAAGGCTTCAGGGCGTCCAAGAAAGTCCAGCAAGCGCCCAGGATCGTCTCCTAAAGAGGATTCAGCTGCGGGATTGGAGTGCCACCAGGTGCAGAGCTTGCTCAGGAATGGCAGCAGGCAGGTGTGAGCGCATCTGCACGCACAGTGAGGCCAAGACTTTTGGAAGATGGCCTGGTGTCAAGAAGGGCAGCAAAGAAGCCACTTCTCTCCAAAAAAAAACATCAGGGACAGATTGATCTTCTGCAGAAGTATAGTGAATGGACTGCTGAGGACTGGGGCAAAGTCATATTCTCCGATGAAGCCCCTTTCCGATTGTTTGGGGCATCTGGAAAAAAGGCTTGTCTGGAGAAGAAAAGGTGAGCGCTACCATCAGTCCTGTGTCATGCCAACAGTAAAGCACCCTGACACCATTCATGTGTGGGGTTGCTTCTCATCCAAGGGAGTGGGCTCACTCACAATTCTGCCCAAAAACACAGCCATGAATAAAGAATGGTACCAAAAACACCCTCCAACAGCAACTTCTTCCAACAATCACAACAACAGTTTGGTGAAGAACAATGCATTTTCCAGCACGATGGAGCACCGTGCCATAAGGCAAAAGTGATAACTAAGTGGCTCTGGGACCAGAATGTTGAAATTTTGTGTCCATGGCCTGGAAACTCCCCAGATCTTAATCCCATTGAGAACTTGTGGTCAATCCTCAAGAGGCGGGGTGGACAAACAAAAAACCCACTAATTCTGACAAACTCCAAGAAGTTATTATGAAAGAATGGGTTGCTATCAGTCAGGATTTGGCCCAGAAGTTGATTGAGAGCATGCCCAGTCGAATTGCAGAGGTCCTGAAAAAGAAGGGCCAACACTGCATATACCGACTCTTTGCATAAATGTAATGTAATTGTCGATAAAAGCCTTTGAAACATATGAAGTGCTTGTAATTATATTTCAGTACATCACAGAAACAACTGAAACAAAGATCTAAAAGCAGTTTAGCAGCAAACTTTTTGAAAACTAATATTTATGTAATTCTCAAAACTTTTGGCCACGACTGTAATGTAGCTTTTAGTAGCGAAGCTGTTGTATTTATAAAATTCACCGGGCAGGGGTTGAACACCAGTTCCTAAATCTGCAAAGTGTTCATCTCAATAAAATGTGAGCGCGCACAGCATACCAGCAATAAAACATAAACTTTATGGGCAAACATGTTCTGCAGGGAATCGGATATGTGTGTTTAGATGTAGGTCGGATGTCGAGATATCGGATATGTATCCGATTAAAATCCACATTTGGAAGTGGCTTAGATCGGATGCGAAAAAATCGGATCACGTGTGGATTTTTGTGTTTACACGTGCAGTAAATTCCGATCTGTGTCAGATGTGAGCAAAAAATCAGATTTTTTTGTGCCAGTGTTAATGCAGCCAGACACTAGCGCTCAGACGCTGCTTTTTCAGACCTCAGGAAGGCAGTGGAATTCCTCGTTAGATTTCATTGTAAGTAAATTTTTAGTATAGGGATGCATGATATTATCGGAACGTTATCGGAATGGCTTGACGGCCAAAATGAGTTGAAAAATATCAGCATATCGGATATCGGCAATCAACTTGAACTAAAACAGACTCAATAGATGTTACAGTAAGACAATAAGAGGAATAAAATGAATGAACGTTAAAATGAGCATCATTGAATCTTGGGAGAGTTTGATGAGAAATGTTTGAGATCATATTGAGATCTCTGATACTAAAAACATACAAGTAAAGAATAATGTACATCCTGCTGGTTGTTATCGCCGGAATAACCCGATATTCTGCAGTAACAACTGGCTGGATGTAGATAATCACGCTTATTACATGGTTACTTGCCACATAAGGAAATATTTAGACAGGAAATATTGATTTGAGTTGAAACCGATAACCAATATGTAGAACCGATATTTTTATTTTCAACTTTTTTCTTTTCTTTTTCATCTTAGTATCACAACAATAAAACCATAGCATGTTTTTATAGCAACAATCATATTAACAATATGTTACCATTTTATAAAAAGATTAAACTATAAAAAGCAACAATCATATTAATAATATTTTACAATTTAAAAAAACTATAAGAAAGCAACATTTTACAGTTTTATGAAAAAAATATTAAACTATAAAAAAGCAACAATAATATTAACTTTGTTACAGTTTTATAAAAAGAACGATTATAAAAAATAACAATAGGTAACATTTTGTTTTAAAAATGATTTATATTTTCACATTTTTAAATTGTTTTAATAAGTAAAGAAAACTGTAGCGTATTGAGTGTTGAGCGTAAATCCAGGAATAAGTCTTGCATGCATTCTTTTATTGGTGGATCTGATAAACAAAACCGATCTGAAAAATGAATATTGGAAAAATATATTGTTGAAACCGATTATCGCTTGATCTCTTATTTTGTGTCCACAGAGTGAAGGCGTCACTGGGCGGAGTGTGTGAGTGATGATCACTGATCTGAGCCTTTAATGGTCTTTAATGTTAAACACTGAGCTAAACTGTTCTCAGATCAGCGGGTGTTTTTAACAGAGGAGTGGGAGGGACTGATGAAGCTTTGCTTGTTTTAGAGGACTGAAGAAAAGGTGTAAGAATAACCTTTGAATTGAATGTTTTTTGCTGAAGTGGAATTGTGCAGAGCAGGTACAGACTGAACTTCACCGTTCCCAACTGACCTTTACTAACAGTATGACATCATTTCCTGCCTAGGCAACATTTTTTTGGAATCATGGCCGAGTTCCAAATGCTGCATTCAATGTTATCCGAGACTGACCGAGTGTGAGTGTGCACCTGTGTTCAGAAGTTGGGGTTGGAAGATTTTTTTTCATGCTTTTGAAAGAAGTCTCTTCTGCTGACCAAGGCTGCATTTATTTGACCTAAAAACAGTAAAAAATAGTGAAATATTATTACAATTTAAAATAGCTGTTTTCTCTGTGAATATGTGTTAAACTGTAATTTATTTCTGTGATGCGCAGCTGTATTTTCAGCATCATTATTCCAGTCTTCAGTGTCACATGATCTTCAGAAATCATTCTAATATGATGATTTGCTGCTCAAGAAACATTTCTAAATATTATCAGTGTTGTAAACAGTTGTGCTGCACAATATTTTTGTGGATACTGATACATTCTATTTTAAGGATTCTTTGATGAATAGAAAGTTCAAAAGAAGCATTTCTTAGAAAAAAAAAATCTTTTGTAACATTAAAAATGTCTTTACTGACACTTTTGATCAATTTAATGCATCCTTGATGAATAAAAGTATTCATTTCTTTAAAAAAAACTCGGGATTCACGTGAAGTGTGAAAAGCCCTTTAAATGCCTAAAAATTATGTCTAAAAAGGCAACTCGCTTAGTTTTGAGACACAACCATCATTTTTATTGTGTTGTTCATGTTGTTCTGTTGGTTTTGTCCAATTTTGTCTTTCCTTTTCAACTATTCCCAGACCGTGTGATAAACGAGTGTGCGTGTCGCGTTATCTAAAACTAAATTAATTAGCAATGTCAAATTTCTTAATGTCATGAATATCAGTTATTTGGCTGTAATCTGTATTTTTTCTGTTTAACTGCATGTGATTCATTCAGGTGAGCTCCTACATGTGTCACATTAATAAAGTGCCCATCAAATTCAGTTCAATTCATATTTATTTGTATCACACTTTTTACGATACAAATCATTTCAAATCAGCTTCACAGGAAATTAAAGTTTCTACATTACACCGAGGAGTAGTTTATCAGTGGTGACGGATGTCAAGGTGATGTCCATATGGCAGAAATACACAGTTAGTTAATAACATGGATTCAAACAAACGCTGTTTATGCAATAAGATTATCAGAAGCAGAATACACAGATAATCCTACCTGCATTTATTCTTATTTTATATCCTGTTTTTTCTATTTTACATTTTATTTATATGAACTCTTATTTTATATTGTATTAATTCTATTCTAAATTTTATTAATGTATTCTTATTTTATATTTTATTTATATGAACTCTTATTTTATGTCTTATTTATTCTATTTTTAAATTTTATTTATATTTATTTATAATGTATCTTATTTATATGTATTCTTATTTTATTTGATATATTATTTATATTTATTCTTATTTTATATTTTATTTACTACAACTCTTATTTCATACCTTATTTATTCTGTTCTACATTTTATTTATATTTATTCTAATTTTGCATTTCACTTATTTTATCTTATTTATCTATTCATCTATTTTATATCTGAATTTATTGTACATTTAATTTATATTTATTCTTATTTAAACATTTATTTATATTAACTCTTATTTTTTATCTTACTTTACATTTTATTTATATTTACTCTTATTTAAACATTTATTTATATTAACTCTTATTTACTCTTATTTTATCTTATTTGTATTTATTCTTATTCTATATTTGAAATGTTTTTTAGGAAGAGCAATCGAGTTTCATTCATAATCAGTTCACGTAAGAGATTATTAGATGATCTTGTCTGTGTTCATGATGTTCACAGTATTTTGTGCAGGTGCTTGAATAGTAACTCATTCATACATAGAGAGAGAGAGAGAGAGAGAGAGAGAGATGGGGGGCCGTGAGATGACAGATCCACCTCCTTCCTCCTTTCTCTCTCTCTCTGGTGCGGGACTCTCCTGCATTAATAAACACAAATGTTGCCATTAGCAGACAGCTAGCGATGGAGACAGGAGCTTCTCTCCATAAATACAGAAACACACTAAGCAGGTGTCAGAGTGCTCTTTTACTCCTGGGAGCCCACAGAGAGACGGATTGTTTTTGTCTGGAGAAGTGGGGTAGAAACACACTCACACACACTTCAGAATGCAGCACTTCTCACCGGATGAAGATCACTGTGGCTATACATGGAAAAGAATACTAGTACTGTTTCTGTAGTATGCAGTGCGCACATTGTGCATATTTTCTGCATGCATGAAAAAAATACCCAGATGACCTTCTACATTTTCCAAAATATGGCATTTGCAACAGAGCACACTGTGTGAGATGCTGTATCCCACAATGCAGTGCACTTGATCCGACCTTCCAGTGTAAGAAATGAACTGTAAGCAACGTCAGCTTTCCTGACTCGTTGTTTGAGCAGACTGCCAATATGTAATGCATTTTTACACTAAACTAAAAATGGAAAATAGTTTTGTTTGCATTTTTTTATTATTTATATTAATTAATTAATTAATTTTTTATAAATTGTGTGATCTTACATTCCCATTATGATGATTGAACAGCCATATCATCTACAATTTTAACATGTTTATTGACTTGACTGTTTGAGCAGACTGCATTTTTAAATGCATGCTTACATTACATTAAAAGTGCAAAATAATATTTTGTTATTTGCATTTATTGTTGTTATTTCAAAGGTGAGAATTGACCTTTATAAATTAAAAATGCACATTTAATTTGTTCCCCTGCATTTATCATTTTTACTTCAAAGGTGATTATTAATGTGACCTTTATTTACACTGTAAGCAACATCAGCTATAATTTTAACATTGGTTTCTTGACTCGTTTGATCAGACTGCCAAAAGTTAATGCTATTTTACACTAAATGCAAAATGCAAAGTTTAAAAAAAAATTATCTATCTATCTATCTATCTATTTATATATATATATATATATATATATATATATTACTCTCTATAGACTCTTGCATACTGCTCTTTTACATAGACATACATTTGTCATTGCATGCATACTGCATACGGTTTCACATGCTGATTTTTAAATAGTTGCAGGTGTTTCACTCATAACTTGAAATGCATGAGCCTGTTTTTATTAGTCTTTGTTTCAGAGTAGAAAACTGTGAGTGTGTAATTTGATTGACAGAACGCAGCTGTAGTCTGGTGGGCTTTAAACGCTGCTGTGTATGAAACAGGATTACAACAATCCACAGCACTGAGATTATGTGTGTGAGGATCCTTTGTGGATTCATTTGAGCTCGACTGTAATTAGGATCTGTGAAATGCATTAGTTACGTACAGAATGGAGTTCAGTCTAACTGTATCCCAGAATGCAATGCACTCAGTTAGCAAATGTAATTTTTGGGTTTAAGTAGTATACAGTGTATCCTGTGCAGTATGTTAGTAGTCACTCACTGATAACTTACAGCTGGGGAGGATCTGACTTCCTCTCACGTGATTGGCCAGAGGATAATCATGTGATATTGTGTTAACGAGGCTGCTCATCTCTTCTGATTAGAGGCATTGTGCTGTTCATGCACATGCTAATCCAATCAAATTCATGAATGTAGATGTTCTTCTAAAAATAAACAATAGAACCATAAATAGCATTAAATATATAAACTGCACACCTGGTTAAATCATGTTTTATAGATGATCGATGTTCATAATGAGCCTGAGTTCAGATAACACCCACAGACCTCTGAGGACATAACCCAGTTGAAGAGGTTTAATGCGTTTAGCTCATGCAATATTTGATATGGTGATTGTGTTTGACCTAATCACACCGTCAAAACAGGATGTGACTTGGTTTGTTTTTACCCAGCTGGAATTTCTACAATTACACAATGACATGCATCAAGATTGAATCAGTTGTGATTTTGCTAATTGAATCTATGTTGATACTGCAGTGTTGTTTCAGCGTCTTTCAAAATTCAAAATTCAGTGTTGATTTGTAAGTATTTTTGGTAAAACTTTACAACAAGGTTTTGTATGTTAACATTAGTTAACTGCATTAGTTAACATGAACTAACAATGAAAATACTTCTAAAACATGTTAATTTAAACATTTACATTATTAAAATCAAAAGGTAAATCTCTTAATATTCTTTTAAAATTTCAGTGTTGATTTTTAAGTATGTTTGGTAACACTTGACTTTTTTTTACATTAGTTAACACAAACTAACAATAAAAATACTTCTAAAATATTTATCAGTCATTTTTGACATTTAATATATTATTCTAATCAAAAGTTGCATGTTAAGATAATTTCTTATAACTTTCTGTCTTAATGTTAAATGTTAAATTAAATTTTCTAATGCATTATTAAAGTGTATTAAAACATTGTATCTGTAAATATTATTTAATGGACCTGAACTAACATTGAAGAGTCATATTCATATTTTTATTAACTAACATTAACAATGATTAATAACGAGTTGCTCATTAGTAGTCAATGTTAGTGAATGCATTACCTTCCTGTGAAGTGTCACTGTATTATGTAACGTTTTACAAGCGTTTAGCATGAAACATTGTTTCAGATTGTTTCAGTGTAGAGGAAGCATTGTACTGTAAAGGCATAGATACAAGAGTTATTGTAAAGTTTTATATTATAGATCACAACTTTTTTACAACCAATTCCCATTAAACATTATAACAAAACATTGAGCTAGATTCACATTATTTCAACCACTTTTGCTGAATGTTGAAAGTTGCAAATAGGGATGCACCGAAAATTATCAGCCGAAAATGGCAGAGAGAACAAAACACAATGCAGCATCACTTAAGAATGTCTCATGAATTTATTGCTGTCTAAAAATATCTGGATGAACAAATGAACAGAACGTCATACATTTTGTATTGTGTTCAAGTGAGAGTATGTGTGTGTTTTAAAATATGTTTCCATTATGTGTAATTAATGTTCTCAATAATTGAAAGCGAGTGCATATATTACCTGCTGGCTGTGTGTTTAATATGCATGATATTTTTCACTCGTGTGTGTGTGTGTGCGTGTGTGTTTTCTCCTCAGTGTGTGTGCGTGCGCTGGAAGTGACGGTGAGTCAGAGCAGTGTTCAGGTGGCCAGAGGTCAGGCGGCCGTCCTGCCCTGTACGTTCACCACCAGCGCCGCCCTCAATAATCTCTACATCATATGGATGGTCACACCGCTGGCCAACGCCACCAGCCAGAGCAGGTGATAAACCAAACACACACACAGACATATCAATCTTAACCACACTAACATGCAATGTGCTGTATTTTTGGAGTGCAACAATATTCAGCAGGAAGCAATTCAGGAAAGTGCTTTATCATTGCTATAAGGATTAACCCAACAATGCATTTTCAGTCTGCATGCAACTTTTTTGACCTGGTGGTATGTAAGCTTCATAACTTAATATTTTTTCAGCTAAAACCATATTGCATCTGACTAATAACTTCTTAGAAACATGTGAATGTGCAAAGATTTCAATGTTTTACAGTGTTATGTTTTTTACTACATTAACCTCCATTTTGATCATTAAAAAATTTAGAAATTCTTTCAAAATTGGTGTAATGCAAGAAAAATATATTATGAATATTTGTGAGAAATTTTATTGAAATATATTATTATGTGAAATTTATAGGAACATATAAAATGAGAATTACCAATGACTTTATTTAATTAAATTTACATTTAATTAAAGTAAACTTTATGAAACCTAAATATTAATTTTCTGACAAAACAACAATATTAGTCTGAAATGTTTTCAAACTAAATATATTAATTTTACTTGAATAAACTTGGACTTTCAGATAAAGAGATAGATTTGTCATGCTGCGGCATGTGGTAACAGAGTGAAATTCAGTCCTAAAAGTTTGTTATATATAGGAAATAGGCTAAATGTAATTTGCAAAAGTATTCTTGAGACTAATCTAACTCCATAGATGTACAAAAGGTCTTAATAACATCATGCTTAAAGCCACAGTTAATACCCAGAATGCAAAAGGTGTTGCTATTTTTTTAAATGGTAATATCTTTTAAAACATCATTTAAAAAAAAAAAAAAAAAGATGTGTATTTTGATAGTCTTTACATATTTGCAATGTATTTTTGTTTTACTAAAAACCATGGATTTTTTATACATTGGTAGGGTTAATTGGAAAATTAAAAATGAGCAATGATATTATGAGGAACACATTAATTTGCTTGAATGCAAGTTCAAGTATAGACACCTTCATTGATTTGAATGGGAATGATGTAATTTTGTTGCTTGTGGTGTTGATGGAGTGTTAACACAATGATTTCATGTTTCATATTTCATGGTTTCCACTTTTAGTACATTTGTTTTTTCCCTCTCAAGTCTCTCTTTGTAAACAGCATGTGACTGTAGACTTCCTGTTGAGATTTTGCACCTTCTCAGTGTTCATTAACGGACTGAGAAAGCTGAAGGGAAGGGCGGAATCACGAGCGTGTCGGTCGGATGCTGAGACAGAGCCAGTGATTCATTTACTTAAAACATGACCGTCATCTGACTTTGTGCACGGATGCAGTTCAGCGCCCCGTAAACACACAGCAGAATGACCAGCAGCCCTCCACCACAAACATTCCCATGTTTACTGCTGGACTATATATACAGAAATGGCAAATAAACAAACAAGATCAAGAGAAACTGCAAACCCGGGTCACGGCACCAGAAAAACAGCCGTAATTATTTTTGCAGGCCGTTCTAATGATTATTGTTTATGCTTGCTATATTAGAATATAATCAATCGGCACGTCCATTAGTTTTAGACTAATGAGACTTACCTCGTTGAGAACGATCATTTACACACAAGGAAAACTGCACTTTATTTTTCTGAAAAGCTCTTTAGAGAAGCGGTTTCATACATCACGTGTTTGGTGTTGTAGTTATTCAGAACTAGAGCGGATTAAAGATGAAGTAGTCACACCTGAGCACCTCAGTTAGCACGAATAAACAGCAACATTTGAAGCTTTTCAAGCTTTTTAACATAGCTGATATAATCACACAATGCCTAAAATTAACACTCGCCAAGCACCAAATGTGAGGAAAAATTAGTCGCCAGTTGGCCAGTAAATTTTTTTATTAATTCTAATAATGTCTGAGAATATGTTAAATTTAATATGAACAATAATAACAATTAAAAATATATTACAAATAGTATTATTATTATTATATAAAATATTATTATATAAGTTAAAAGTATAATTGTTAAATATTTTTATAATTTGATTAATAATAATATAATTATTATTAACTTGTTTAATGGGCTTTTGTAGATCTTGTAACGCAGAGCGCAGGTTTATCGCCTCGTCCTTTGATTCCATCTGATTTATTTTCATAAATGACTGCAGGGCAAACCCCATTCACCTGCTGCCCACACACACACACACACACACACACACACACACACACACACACACACACACACACTCTTACCTGTAACTCTGTGAAGATAACCTGAACACACACACACACACACACACACACACTAAAACACTCTCTCTCTCTCTCTCACAGACACACACACACACACTCTCACCTGTAACTCTGTGAAGGTAACCTGCACACACACACACACTCTCTCTCTCATACACACACACACACACACACACACACACACACACACACACACACACACACACACACACACACACACTCTTACCTGTAACTCTGTGAAGATAACCTGAACACACACACTCTCTCTCTCACACACTCTTACCTGTAACTCTGTGAAGATAACCTGAACACACACACACACACGCTGACTTTCTCACAGACACACACACACACACACACACACACACACACACACGCACACACACTCTTACCTGTAACTCTGTGAAGATAACCTGAACACACACACACACACACACTCTCTCTCACAGACACACACACACACACACACACTCTTACCTGTAACTCTGTGAAGATAACCTGAACACACACACTCACACACGCTGTCTCTCTCACAGACACACACACACACACACACACACACCACACACACACTCTTACCTGTAACTCTGTGAAGATAACCTGAACACACACACATACACTCTCTCTCTCACAGACACACACACACACACACACACACTCTCTCTCACACACTCTTACCTGTAACTCTGTGAAGATAACCTGAACACACACACTCACACACACACACACACACACACACACACACACACACACTCACACACCTGCCTCCAAGTGTTTCAATATAACACGCACAACAAACAAATCTTCTGCACTAATTAACCCAGAGCTGCACAGGCCAGGACACAGCAGCTGCTCATTACACAAGCACAAAACACACACACACACACACCATAAATATACAACCACACATGCACACGTTGTCTGACAAATTCAAAAGACATTGTGTTTCGAATCCACTTCAGCAGTTTACACTATTGTCTAATTAGCAGTTTTTTATTTTTCAAAGACTTTGGTGCTAAAACAGTGTTATTTTCGTATCATTTATATACTATAGTGATGTAGTATTTTTTAAACATTTTGAATTATTTTTTTCTATTTTTATTTTTTATTTTATTTCTAGTTTTTTGTAATTTTATAATGTGAATTGTTTTTATTTTATTTAGCTTTTCAGATTTCATTTGTAGTCCATTTCATCTGTTACATTTTTATAATTAATTAAAAATAAATAAATTTTTATTTTAATATTATTGCTCAGCGCTTCATATAGGTGAGGGATTTATGCCTCCGTGTCTTTAGCATATGTAGAGCTTATCATAAAGACACATGTTATCAATCCGTCTGAGCTGCTTCTGATCAGAACATAAACTCTTCAGTGTCTTCAGTCGTCTGTGTTTGCCGTAATCCTCTACATTCATAGCAGATGTAGGTGTGTGTACAGGTTCAACACCAAATCCTTTGTTCATTTGCAAGTTCAGCTAGTGCATGCATTTATTAAGTTAAACTATTTAACATATTTTATTATGCATATTTATATTTTATTCTGTCGTGTTTGTTTCTCTGCATACGTGCGACAAACGTGTTGTGAAGTGACTGAATCAGGGAAGACATTGCAGTCATAGAGAAGTCTGACCTCTGAATGGAGGGCGGGGCAGATGAGACGTTAGGGGGAGGGGCTTAATGATTGGCAGCTCATGATGTGGCAGGAGCCAAGTCCGTTCTTAGCAATGATGACCTCCTTTCGTCTCACTGCAAACAAGCGGGAGAAAATCTGCTTAGTTTTCACTCTTCAGTGTTATTTTAGTATCATTGAGATAATTTGAAAGTTTTTATTAATATTTTAGAATTATTTAATTTTTATATTTTTTGTTTTAATTTTAATTTTACTTAAAATTTTTGTAATTTTGCTGTGTATTTTATTTATTTATTTTACTTTTTTAATAATATATCTTTATAGTTATCATTTTAAAATGAAATTAAATAAGTTTAAGATTTTTGATATTTTATTTTTTATTGTGTTATTTCATTTATTGTTTATTTTATTTCAAGTAATAATTTTTTTTTGGTTGTTTTGATGTTTTTTTTTGTTGTTGTTTTTTTTTTCTCAGAATTGCCAGATATAAACTCAGAATTGCAAAGCCTAAACTCAAAATTCAAAAATCAAAAAGTCATGATTGAAATATATATAGTCGGAATTGCAAGAAAAAAAGTCAGAATTCTGAATTAACATATCAGAATTGCGAGAAAAAAGTTTGAATTGTGAAATCTTCCAATTATTTGCATTAAAATATTCACTTTCAAATTCGAACTACTTCAGCTGACAGTGATGATGTCATTGTCACATTTGCATATTGATTTGTGATTGGTCACTGTCGTCTTTGCTCAGTTGAAACAGTTCATATTCTGAAAATATTAGCGAGCTGCTGTGAGCCCTAGTGATGCAAACAGCACTAAGAAGAGCTCATTCATAATGTGCACTATTGAGACGTTATGATGAATTAGGTGGCTGGTAACATGCATTAGAGCAACACTCATTTTTCTTTTTCTGACATATATACCTATACATCACTCCCATCGTTTCCTATTACACAGCTCATATCTCTCACACACACACACACACACACACACACACTGGCTGCGGGGCTTGTCCTGATTCATCTTAACTGAAGTGCTGCCTGTTCATTTGTGTGTAAGAAGCCCAGAGTCCATGAGAGAATCATTTACTGCTGCTCAAAACACTGTGTGTGTGTGTGTGTGTGTGTGTGTGTGTGTGTGTGTGTGTGTGTGTGTGTGTGTGTGTGTGTGTGTGTGTGTGTGTGTGTGTGTGTGTGTGTCCACTGAAACCTTCCCATGATCTCTCTCACACACACACACACACACACACACTGTGAAGCAGGTTTCTTTTAATGTGGCAGATCACAGAGGCTTCTAACAAATATCAAAGTCATTTAAAAATGCTTTATACTCTCAGTGAGTGAGTGTGTGTTGAATATTCGAGCAGCTCTTAGCATCTGCTGGTGCTGCTGACGCTCAGAGTGACCAAAGCTTTGCTCAAAACTAGGGCTGCAACTAACGATTATTTTGATAATCGATTAATCGGTCGATTATTTTTACGATTAATCGATGAATCGGTTTATGTACTTATATATTTTAGTTTTGCCCATTTTTTCCCCCAAGTAAATTATTAACAAAGGGTCTTTATCATTCAACATAGAACTTTTTAGAGATTTTAACCATTTTGCATTGTCATATCCTCATCAAAAACATACCTGGAGTTTGTGTTTTATTATGTGTTAGTTATCCTTTGTCGAACTCTTCTGCAATCAAAACACTGACCCATACATACTCTAGCAAATTTCACAAGGAGATTTCAAATAATGTTTTCACCATGGCAGTCCTTAGGGCTCCTAAAGTAGTTTAACATCCCGAACAAAGCTTATTAAGGAATCTTTCAGAACATATTTTCACGAAGAATAAGAATAAAACAGAATAAAATTGCAGTAAATTGCATTTTATTATTTTTTTTTCCTGTAAACACACAGCTTATACCTGGGAAACAGCTTTATAGCTTATGCTGTGAAATTGTAAACAATCCTTCGAATAAAGTGCCAATGGCATGAAACCTGAATGGAACTCACATTTTAAAATAAAATTAAAATTTAAAGTAAAATCCATCAGAAGGTTGTCAGGAAAAAAAAAAATTGGACACACAAAAAACCTGCTGTGTGAAAAGGAGCAGTGAATATTTTAGAAAAAAGTGCATTTCAAATACATTTTAAACATTAACCTCTCTCATTCAGTCATAATTAGGCTGCAAGACTGAATTATGAACTGGTAAAACGACAAAGCTTTAAATGTTTAATTGTTAAAAAGCAATGTTATCAGCTTTTACGACTAAACATTTGCAAACAACATTGTACTGCAGAATCTGCACACAAATAAAAGTCTTTGCACACTGTGATTTTCATCGGATTTAAATATGTAGTGGTCGTTATAACAGTGCAAAATTCAAAAATGTAATAAAGCGATAAAATGTTAACAAAAACAGCTTATGCCTGAACTGACAGGAATTTGACTACCTGTGGGAAATGAGGCAGAACACTATTCACTCATTATTTTGAGAAAAACTTTGCATTGCAGTGCAAAAAGGTCAACATCATGTCCAAATGTTCAGGGTTTTAACAGTTAGGCTTGCTCTCTTTTTAGAGGATATGTTTTCCTGCCGCAGAAAAAAGCCGCAGTTTACAGGTTACTCTTCTTTTTTGATGGCTCAAAGTAAAGTGCTCCCACACTTTGGATGACTTCGTTCGATTAGTCTTTATCTTCCTACACTTTGGAATGACTTCGTTCCGATTAGTTTTAAAGGGGTTTGAATCTTCATCTTTTATCTTCCGCTTTTTTCTTTTTTCTTTTTCGAGCTACTGCCACTCCACTGCCGCCTGCCTCACAACACATCACGCTGAATGCTGCCAGAGACCCTGTGCGGGAAGCACGTGACATAAAACGAGGCCAGCTATTGGCTATTCGCTACTTCTCCTGCTGTACTGGCTGAGTAAAACCTCCGGTGGCTCATTACTGCCACACTTTGGTCACCGCAGATTTAAAATATGCACGAAATGAGCCGCTTACGGCAAATAAAAATTATTTAGCAACGAATCGATTACTAAATTAGTTGACAACTATTTTAATAATCGATTTTAATCGATTAAATCGATTAGTTGTTTCAGCTCTACTCAAAACGCTGCATAATTAAACGTTTTCAATAACTGACCATTTGGAAAATATAATACATCCTTATTTCATCTTATTTAAACGCTTTTTAACATCAAACATCAAAAATAAATCTTTTTAAATTCATGTTCCTGGTCTTTTTTGTGACTGATTATTCTAAAAAAAATAAAGAAAGACATTTGCCTTAAAAAATATAACACAACTTGCTTTGTCCAGGGTTATTAATATTAACTAAAATAATAAATCATAAAAAATGCATTACTTGAAATAAAATAAATATTAAATGAAATAAAATAAAATATATAAAAAACTCAAACTTGCATTATTTTATTTTAGTTGGTTGAGGAGGCATTTTTTATTTTTTTTTTTTTTTAATTGAATTGATGTAATAAATAATACAATATTAACTAAAACAGAAACAAACAAATAAATAAATAAAACTTAAAAAAAGAAAAGAAAATGGCAAACACACTCCAAAAAATACTGAAATTAAAAAAATAAATAAATAAAACTTAAAAAAAGAAAAGAAAATGGCAAATTCTAGGCATTTTGGCATTTCCTTCTCCCCAGTCTCTCCTCCTAGACCTCTTAAAAAAATCTGTTTCTTGGACTTGTTTTATTTTAATTAGATGGATGCTTTTTTTACACTGACAAAATTCGATCAAATAAGCTGTATCCCAGAACAGTATTTATAAGCTGTTATAGACTTTTATCCATATACGGAATCGCGCTTATTTTTTGTATATTTTTTAGTTTTTTGTTTTCAGTTTAGTTAAATTTTTTTAAATCTTACTATTTAAGATTAAATTCCACAATTCTTTTCATTCAGTTTTAATATTACTTTATAATTTATATATGATTACAGTTTTATTTATATTTTGAATTACCTTTATATATTTTAGCCTTTCAGGTTTTAGCCTTTTGCTTTATTTTACAATTTTTTTAGATTTTGCAGAAGTGCTTGTACATTGTTTTTTATTTTTGGCTGGATTGCACTTTCACAAATATTAGGTAATTTAGGGGTTTCATTTTGTTTTTAATTTTACTATTATGGGAGTTTTTAATTTTATATTTTTAGATTTTCCGGCCTTTATTTCAGGTATTTCTAGAGTTTTACTTTTAATTTTACGTGTGCTTTTTGTCATTTTGTTAGTTTAAGATATTGTTTGTTTTAAGGCAAATTTATTTTTAATTTAGGTTTAGTGTTATTTTTAGTTTTTATTGAGTATACTATTATAGTTTTTTATTTTATTTTGAATTTTCATTTTTATTTTTTATTATATGTTATATAGGATATAGTTTTTATTTTTAGTAATGGTTTTATACTGTAATCTCATTTTACTTCATTAGCATGTATAAATTTAATAGGTTTCAGTTTATTTCACTATTATTCCATTTTAGTGTTATTTCAGTATTATTTATTTACTATCATAGTCTTTATTTATATTTTGCATTAGTTTTTGTTTTATATTTTCACTTTTTATTTTAATTTCAGTTTTTTTTTTTTTTTTAATGTGTATTAGTGTGCTTTTTTTTTTTTTAAAATATTACTATTTTGGTTTTAATTTATTTTAAATTCAGTTTTAGTTTTATCTGAAATCACATCCTGAGTACATTTTTAATTTATTTTACCACAACCTTTGTGTGAGTTTGTCTTTGTTTCAACTTTATTTTAAGGTGTCCTTGTTTTGCGTTACATATACTTACTTTTATAATAACAATTAATCATGCACAATTACATGAGGAAATGACCATAAGATAAAGCCTTAATCCTGGAACCATATTAGTAGTACTATATGTAGTTAACGTATCACCAGTACTTACATGGTCTAATTACACTCGTAACAAGGACACTCTTAACATAAAGTGTGTTCTGTAAGGTGTGCATGAATGTAATCTGTGCATGAGTGTTCACAGGATCACACTTTCTTTTAGCATAAAATCTAGTACACAAGCTCTTTTGAAGGTTATGTGTCAGCTGATGCATACCAGCAGGTATATGATGCTATCTTTATCCTCTCTGCGCCTGCAGTTCCTCCGGCCCATCCCGCCCTGTCACTAGGGGTCGCTGGATCGCGGCAGCGACGTGATGCTGTTGTGTGGTTCGGACGAGGGTATCCCCACACCCACCTAATACCTCTGGGAGAAGCTGGAGTCCGTGCCCAAACTGCCCCACACACGCCATGCAAGGTACTAAACCCCTGCCCGTGGGGGAGTCCCGCTTTGCCCCAGCTCGGGTAAATGCGAGCTCTTGACTCGTGCTGTGGCGTGACCTTGCCCTTCTTCCCGGTCCACCGTGTGTGTCTGTGAGGTCACCTGACCCGCTCTCTCCGAACCCTTTAGAACACGGCTGCAGAATCACCACAGAAAATTAAAATCATGTTTGTGAAAGAGTCTCTTCTGCTCATAAAGGCTGCATTTATTTGATTAAAAATACAGTAAAATTATGAAATATTATTACAATTTAAAATAACTGTTTTCTATCTAGACTATGTGTGTTAAACTGCTTGTTTATTTCTGATGCAAAGCAGCTGTGTTTTCAGCATCATTACTCCCATTTGATCTTCCAGTGTCACATGATCTTCAGAAATCATTCTCTAATATGATGATTTGATGCAGAAGAAACATTTCTGATTATTACCAATGTTGGAAACATTTTATATTTTGGTGGAAACTGTGATACATTTTATTTTTTACAGGATTCACAGATGAATAGAAAGTTCAAAAGAACAACGCATTTATTTTGAAACAGAAATATTTTGGAACATTATAAAATGTCTCTACCGTCACTTTTGATGAATAAGTATTCATTAATTATTTTTTAAATCTTTACCCCTAAACTTTTGAATGGTATTGTATCATGGTTTCCACAAAATATTATTATTATTATTATAAAAATTTTATTCTTGGAGCAGCAAATCATCATATTAGAATGATTTCTGAAGATCATGTGACACTGAAGACTGGAGTAATGATACTGAAAGTCACAGAAATAAATTACATTTTACTATATATTCACATAGAAAACAGTTCTTTTAAATCATAAAAATATTTCACAATATTACTGTATTTTTGGGACATTTGGAAGTTGGAAACACAAACAACACCAAACTTGAATTATTATTTCAGAATGTCTGTGGGCAGTAACGGCACAGTAGCCTTATTCTAAAGACGCCATTATATTTTTAATGCATAATAAATCAATCTGCTTTGGCCTCAAAACGCTTTCACAGCTGTGAGAGACATTTTTACATTCTCAAACTGTGACAGAGATTCAGCCGTGGTACAAAACTACGATCGTACTGCCATCTAGAGGCCATTCGATTTACTGCAAAATCTCTCTGTACTCTTCGAGAACAATATGATTCACGAAATGATTGGTCTTGTTTAAATGGCATTTATTTAAATATGGAGTCTGTATTATGTTATTAACTGTGATTTCATTAACAATCCTATAAAGTACTGTAGTCTTATTTTAATAAGACAAGAACATCTTGTAAACACAAGAGCACAGTCTGATCAAAATGCCTTTTTCAGTTTATTTTAGTGTTCTCATTGTCATCTGTTAATGTTTTCACGTCAGGAAACTTTCTTGCTTTATCCGCCTATTGAAACCTGTGGTAACCCGTTATCACATTTTCAGTGTCACTCGATGTTTTAATAACTGTATTTCTTGTGCTGTTAGATCAGATGGTGTACGGTCACGCTGAGGAACATCAGCACCTGGCACATCTGGACTGTATCAGTGTAATGGCATCGAACGCTACCAAAGAGTAACTGCGTCCTCAACCTGCAGGTCGTAAGTAACGTGAGTCAGATTTGTTTCATAAATCCTGTTTTTATTATTTTCCCAGATTCCATTTTTTTTTTTCCATTTTAAGTTTTCTCTCAGAATTCTGTTTTCCCAGTTCCATTTTTTTGCTGGATTCTGTTTTATGCTTTAATTGCATTTTAATAATCAAAAAGCATATCTAATCAATTGAATTCACACAAATTTAGCAATTTAATACTAAATTGCAATTTTTTTATCATTGCCCTTTAATTGTAAAATTTTAATACTTTTAAACTATTACATTTTTTACATTTTTTATGGAATATTAAATTTTTTATTTAGCTTTTTTTATTTAATTTTATTTATTTTTATTTTCATTATATATAAATATAAATTTTATGATATAATAGAAATTTATTATTAAAAAATGATCATAATGAAATATGTATAAAACAAATAAAACTTCTTTTTATTACTCATGTTTTTTATTTTATTTCATTTACTTTTAATTTATTTATATATATATATATATATATATATATATATATATATATAAAACTTTATTATTCCTTTTTGTATTTAATTTATTTATTTTTCATTTTATTTAATTTTATTTTTTCATACATATATATATTAATTTATGATATAATACAAATGTATTATTAAAAAAAATAATGAAGGCATAAAAAACATATATAAAAAACTTTTTATTACCTCGCATTATTAAAATTTATTTAACTTTTTAATTAATTTATTTTATTTTCACATACATATATAGAAACTTATGATTCACTTTTGAGAAAGTATATTCTTACTACCACATACTGATATATTTCTGTTAAGTTAAACTGAACCCTTTATTACTTGAGGTTGTAGTAAAGACCTTTGAGTTTCTGTCTGTATTTGATGATAATTTTCAAGTGTTTTTAATATTCACATACAGCAAAGTTTTCCAAAAAGCTTATGGTTAATTAACTAAAATCATGGAAAAATTACAATTTAAAACAATTTTTTAAAAAGCTTTAACAATCATACATTTTTATTTATTTATTATTTTATATATTTAAACATTAATTATTATGTTGTTTTATTTTTTTCCTCTATATTCTGTTTTGTTTTTTTGTTTTTTGCCAAATTCTGACATTCCACATTATACAGTAAATATGACTGGAGTCTACACAGCAATCATCAGGTTGAAATGTGTAGTTCTGTACAGTCCAAGTGTCATTAAATCACACACACGGGTTCAGATGCGACCTCACTGCCGCCTCTCTCTGTCTCTGATGTGTGACAAGCACCAAGTCTCAGAGCTGCCGGGTCTGATCGCTTGGGAACCATCAGCTACTGCGTTATTCTGGCGCTCCTCATCTATATCTTTACTGGCGCTTTTGTCACGCTTCTCTTCTACTGAGAAACAAGAACAAATACGCAGGAGGAGTGAGATTCCCAACGAGATCAAGGTGAGACTTCTTGATCAAATAAAACGTGAAACATCGCTTAAATATGATGAAAAACAGAACATTTCTTGCTCTTTAAGATAAATAAGAGTTTGATGATGTACTGTAACATTCACAGTAATTAAAACACCTCCAGTCAATGTAGCATACTATAATATTAATATTATATTATTTATTAACTAGCTTTTATTTGTATATTTATTTATTTTATTTTTTTTACTCAGTAATTCATCTAATTGCATATTAATCGTGATATCAAACTTGGCTTAGAAATTGCCACAAAAAAATAATTTAATGCCATTATTGTGTTACATGAGAAAAGCCCGAAAAAGATTTTACATAAAGCATGTAAATTCTATTTTTTCTTTTTTTTTTTATATAAAAAATTTTTTGGGTGAACTTTTCACCCTTTAATTAGTTTTTTTCTAATATGGATTTTTTTTTTTTATAAATCAATATGAAAATTTTAAATGAAATGATACTCTAAATAAAAAAACTGCCAGTAGGTGGCGTAATTGAGTAAGTCATTGAGTCAGTCATTCATTCATTCATTCGATCTGCTCAAACGGCTGATTCATTCAGAATGAAGTAAATGGCTCTCTTTTTGAATGGGCCATTGAATCATTGGTTCACCCCATTCGTCAAAAGCTGATTCATTCAGAAATTGTGATGCTTAGAGACCAAAGAGTTCTGCTGTGGTTTAATAGGTAATATTTGCATCATGGCTAAACTGAGCAAAATAGACAATATTGTGGTTTAACCTATAACACAGTGTGAAGTTCTTATTTACTGAACTGTTGTATAAAATCACATTTGCACTCATAAGTATCTAAGGCCAAAAAAAGTTGCACTACAATATTGCTCGTGTGATATCGCTTATCATATGATATAAACTCACACAGCGGCATTTTTTGGCCCAATGACTAAAATTTTAGGAGCACATAACTGCATTTATGGATTACATAATTACATATGTTTATATAACTTTTGAAAAACATTGTGAATGTTGTAAGAACATTCCCTATTAGCTTTTATTTTAGAGAACATTTTACAGCATACTTAATAATATTCCAGAAATTTCCCATGACCCTCATTTTAAAAAAGCTTGTAAATATAATATCTAATTGTTTGCTGAACTGATTCCCACCACACAGAGAGGACGATCTCCTCCAAGAGATCCTCATCGGTCAAAGTGTGCAAGCGGACGCCTCGCTTCAGAGAACACCGCTGACGTCCACCAACACCACACAGCCGCTACTGGCACAATCCCAAACCCAACTATGACACCAACTCCTACACGCCTACAACGTGACACGCGGGAGACCTTCACCCTGGCTTAACGCGGCGGAAACCTCTCGCGACCCCTACACCAACGGAGCCACACCCTCCGCCGCCAAGACTCCCGGTGTCACCACAAACTCCCCCTCCGCCGGTCCCTGGCCCCAGTAACGGCTCTCTGAGCCTTCCCACCCCCATGCCAACGCCGGCCCGTGACGCACGGACAGCAACACACGCACTGTATGCCGTGGAGCCAAGCCACGCTAGAGCGCATGGGCGCAGTTCCGGCCCTGGTGCCGGGCCCAAAACAGAGCGGGTTCGCTCGGCCTGACGGACGGACGAAATCAAACTCTTTTATAAATGAGTTCAGCGATGCCAACTAACACTGCTCGTTTAAAATCCCCCACGCCTTGTTTTTCATATTCCCTTTTTTTTTTTCATTTTTTAAGTCCGGGGTGATAAACGTTCGCTTTCAGGCAGATGGGGCCCCCCAATCCTTTTTTAAAACCCCCCTTTTAAAAACAATGTCAATGATGCTTTGTTTGGGTTCAGAAAACGGCTTTATAATGCTTTTTAACACATGGATCTCAACCCCCGGAATAAGTGTGCGTTTTTGGAAAACGGGTGTTCTTCCAGTCAGGGTCCAGGCGGGGGAAATGGGCTTGTGGTCCTTCGATTTCAGATTGGAGACTGCGGAGCTTAGTTTTCGTTTGAAATAAGAGTCTTAACCTTGATCTTTTGGGTAACAACCTAATTCAACACTCTGACTAGAGCCGTTTCTACTCCCCCAAAAAACTACGATAGAGTCTAAAAACCCTAGTGTAGGTCTCATCATGGAAAATATTACAGGCAAATCCACTTCAATCAGGTGCTGCTTTTTCAAAAAATGGGAGAAGCATTAAAATTGTTCTTTTATGTTTAGATGGATTAGGCACGAAAAGTTTGAGATATTAACACATTCACTGTTACATTCACTGTTCATTTTGTTTATTTGTTGCTTTGTTTGGGTTTTTTTTTTTAATACCTGTAAAAAATTTTTAACTATCTTGTAGAATAGAATTGATGAATTTTTAAAAAATTTTTTTGCCCAACCCTTCCTTTTGTTTTTTTGAATACATACATAAAAATTATTTATATATATATTAGGGGAAAAAAAAACCCAAATTTAACCAAAATTTTTTAATTTTGAAAGAAGTTTTTCTCATCAAGGGTTTATTTTTTATTAAAAATACAGAAAAAAAATTTAAATTGTGGGTTATTTTACCAAATTTTTTAAAAAAATTTTTTTTAAAAATTTTTTATACTTTTTAAATTTCATTTATTTCTGTTATGCAAAGCTGAATTTTTAGGATCATTATCACCTGATCCTTTTGAAAACTTCTAATTTTGATGATTCATTTTTCAAAGTTGGAAAAAAGTTTTTGCTCTTATTTCTTTAGAACATGGATACTTTTTAGGATACTTTGATGAATAAAAAAATAAAAAAAAATAAAAAAAAGGATACTTTGATGAATATAAAAAATTTTGTAATAAAAATATACCCCTACTGGTCAGTAAATTTGGGGGGCAGTAATTTTTTTTTTTTTCTTTTTTTTAAAAAAAAATCAAAACTTTATTCAGCAAGGAGTGTTAAATTGATTAAAAAAGTGATAGTTAAAAAAAAATATATTACTAGACTAGCAATCCAGAATGGTAGCACAGCTGGAAGGTTTATTTAATCTGCGCCCTCTGCGGTAAAAAATGTGAATTTACATTTTCCTTCGGTACGAGGCTTATCTCATTGCAACTTTTAGTGTGAAAGGCCTACAGCAGCCAAAAATTAAAACTTTGGTTTTTTTTTTTTAATTAATAAAACCAATACGCAATCTTAGCACCGATGAAAAAAGTACATTACAAAGTAGCAAATGCATTACTTTCTAAAAAGTAACCAATTAGTTACTTTTTAATAACTTTTACCCACACACATGTATGGCTACAAACATTACATTTAGTTTCACTGCAAGTGACAAAATCATGTTTATTTGTTAGTACCACATTTTTATTCAGTAAGCTGGTTTAATTAAACCATTATTGTTCCATGGGAGGTGTTGTTACGCTGATTTAAGAGATTTTGTGCAGGTTTTGTGTTCATTTGTGTGTAACACTGTCTGTCTAAAGGTCGATGCTGTAGTGCAGTCAAATAGTGATTTTTAGGACTGCTGTCTTCAGAAACACTGAAATAGTTAAAAGTAAACCTCCTCCTGTACTGACCTTAATCGATCAACAACTCAAAACGGTGAGCAAATACTCATATTATTTAAAAGAACAGGAACAATTCAAAGATCTGTGCTTGAATGCTTTCTCTTTGATTTGGGGTGTTTTTAGTGATTATATTAATATAAAGCTGTGCTGTAGAGATTAACTATTGTTGAACAAAATTTAAGACCTGTTCAACACTGCGAAATATAACTATAGTCCATCAATATCAATTCCTCTGGTCATTATCTTATGGTTTATTGTGTGAACTTATTCTCAAATGGAAATTTAGAACCAGTTAAAGTTCATTATTATCGTTAAGAGGCCCTTCTACCATAAACATAGAAGAACAAAACCCAACAATAGCATTGCAATAACTATATACGTCCAAAGAACAGATGTTTACCTTGGCACAAATTAGGTTATAAAAACACTGTGGGAACATGGTTTTTGAAATGTTTCTAAAAATGGTCCAGATTCTGTCGGATTATAACGTTATTTAAATGTTACAAAAAAATTTTTTTTACAATGTCTGCCCAACTTTATTTTACCCAAAAAAAATAACCTATTTTAACGATGTTTTAAAATTCTAAAATTTTAAAATTGGGTTTTTTTTTTTTTTTTGTGATTAGAAAGGTTTTTTCAGTGTTTTTTTTTTTTGAAAAAAAATTCTAATTTTTTTTTTTTACCCAAAATATTATTTTTTTAAAAGTTTACTTTTTTAAAATTTTTAAGACGTAAAAGTCCATTTTTTTTTGGGGTGTGATTAGAAAGTTAAAAAATTCCCCTTTTTTTTTCCCAAAATTTTAAAGTTACTTAAAATTCATTTTTAAAAATTCTAAAAAACAGAAATGTCCGTTTTTATGATTAAAACATTACAAAAAAGTCTTTTTAAAGTTAAGGGGAAATCTAAGAGTGTTTTTAAACACAGAATTTTTTTTCCCCAATGGTTTTACAAACCCAATTTAAAAAAAAACATTCCGGAATAATGTTTTTACAAAAGGGTTTTTTTTCCCAAAGTTTTAGAAAGGGTTTAAACAAATAGTAAAAGGTCGAGGGTTTCATAAACATTTTCATCTTTTAAGGAGGGGATGCTGAATGTCCCTTCCCGGCCAATGCTACTTTTTTA
>NC_056586.1:25541104-25558390 GCF_018340385.1 Cyprinus carpio | reverse complement strand
AATCAAATTCACTCCCAAAACCTCATTGTGACTTTTTTAAAAAACCATTTGAACCACGAAGGCTATTCTTCCCTTTGCCATTTTTTTTAAAACCGCTTTTTAAAGTTTAAGAGGAGCTGAAATGTTGATTGGTGTGTGTTTGTGTTCCCTCATCTCAAAAAATATCGATGTCCAACATACTGAAACCATGACAACCGACACAAAAAGATTTAGCATACATGCCAGACCAGCATGTGGCCGCTGTAATTCTGCCACAGAGATACACTTAAAACGGAGAAGAAGACTTGGGGACTATGCGAAAATTAAGCTTCGCTCAGTATATTAACCAACATGAACAAAACATACATTTATTAATCTGTGTAATGTTTGTTAATAAAAATTTACAATCAATTCAGTGTTTGTTCATGCCTTTGTTCCTGTTAGTGACGTAGCCGGTGTCTCAGGAGTAGGGCCGAGCGACGGACATGGGCTGATGACGTCATCGTTTCAGATATATGGATTCACTGTCCACACGAAAACACAAGGGTGGCTAAACGCGTCTCCGTGTGGACGGGGCCACACTGCAGTATCATGTTACTGAAGAGCAGCTTGTGTGTTTAATCATTTCCAGCTTAATCAGATGGCTAAGTCACAGCAGCAGAAGCAAAGAGGCTGACACTTCAAATACACTTTTACATTGTGTGTCATGGTGAGAGTCAAATATGATCTTACCACAATTTTTCTAGCTGACAGTGAAGATCCTCCAGTACAGCAGAGAGCTGATCCACTGATTTTCCTAGTTTATTCTCAGACAAATTCAGTTCTAACTCAGGTATGAAACGTTTTTTGATTTCAGAGCTGAAGCCAGAGCAGCAAAACCTTCATCTGTAAAAGAAGACAACCACCCCATCCTGTAGAGAACAATTGGATGACACACCTTCAATCTCTCGGTTCTGATCAGATTAGGTCAGGTCAGAAGAATCACTTATTAAAGAGAAAGTACAAACTTAAAGGAAGTAGTTAGCACTTCTAGAACAAAACAATATTTACATATACTGGTTGTACTCACCCCCTTGTCATCCAAGATGTTCATGTCTTTCTTTCTTCATTCGTATAAAGAAATTATGTTTTTTGATGAAAACATTTCAGGAATTTTCTCCGTATAGTCGACTTTTATGGTGTCCGTGAGTTTGAATTTCCAAAATGCAGTTTCAATGCAGCTTCAAAGGGCTCTAAACAATCCCAGCCTAGGAGGAAGGGTCTTATCTAGCAAAAACAATAAGTCATTTAAAAAAAAAAAAAAATATTAAAATATATACTTTTTAATCTCAACACGCTCGTCTTGTGTGTAGCTCTGCAATGCGCATGCGTATTACTGCAATAGTTGTCCCGTTCGAAGAAGTTAGGGTATGGTCGAAAAACTTGCATATCATTTCCTCTCCTCCAACTTCAAAATCATCCTACATCACTGCAGAAGTACCCGACCCAGTGGTTTACAAAGTAAACATGCAAAGAAGGTCAAATGACCTTTATATAAAAAACAGTAAAACAGCAATGTAGGGACGATTTTGGAAAATGAGATGGGACTGTCATGTACCAGAATGCACAGTTCACGCAGAGCTACACAAGACAAGTGTTTGAGGTTAAAAAATATAAAATTGTACATTTTTTTAGGAAATGACTTGTCGTTTCGCTAGATAAGACTCTTCTTCGGCTGGGACGTTTAGAGGGGAGCCCTTTGAAGCTGAATTGAAACTGCATTTTGGAAATTCAAACTCACGGACACCATAAAAAGTCGACTATATGGGAGAAAATTCCTGAAATGTTTTCCTCAAAAAAACATAATTCTTTACGAATGAAGAAAGAAAGACATGAACATCTTGGATGACAAGTGGGTGAGTACACATTATATGTAGAAATTTTTGTTCTGGAAGTGAACTACTCGACCGTTAAGGCACATAAAATCAATCATTGGATCTCTTGAACTAATGGTCACTAAACTGAGATCTAAAATATCACAGAGCACAAAAGAAAACATTTTTTTAAAATGTATATATTTTTTTATTACACGTCAATGGCTTAAAAAATGATAAATATTTAAATTATTTAAATTCAAAAACTGAAATACTACTAGCATCTACTAAACTTTGCAAAGCAAGAACATTTCTAATAACTGGGTAAACCCTTATATCATATGCAACTCTTCTCTGACTTTTATTAGAAAACACTTCAAAATACTGACCTCTAAATTCTGGACAACTTCTACAGCACAGAAGATTTATGAGCTTTTATTTTCTTTATGTTTTAACAGTGAAGTGATTGTTCTCAGTGATACTTACTGAACTGATCTGGATTCTTTAATCACAGGCAGCAGCTTCTGGAGAACCTTCAGATTTTTCAGCTTTATTTTGGTGTTTCCTCCAACAAATTCCTTAATATTAAACACATCCTGTCTCTCTGATGTCAAAAAACACAAAAAACTACAGCTGACCACTGAGATGAAGATAGTTTGACTCCCTTTATTGTTCCAGATTTCAGATACTGTTGTATTTCCTCCACTAGTGAATGATCACCCAGTTCATTCAGACAGTGGAACAGATTGATGGATTTCTCTGTAGAGTCAATGATCCTGATCTTCTCCTTGATGAAATCAACTGTTTTTTTATTTCTTCTTCTTTTAGTTCTTCTTGTCTGTTTCATTAGACCTTGTAGGAGATTCTGATGAGACTCCACTGACAGACCCAGAAGAATCTGCAGGAAAAGGTCCAGATGTCCATTTTTACTCTGTAGAGCCACATCCACAGCTCTCTGATGCAGAGCAGATAATGAAACATTTTTAAACATGAGTTGAAACCAGTTCTTAATTTTAGACAGGGAACTCTGTTTGGTGATTTGGTCAAACACATTTCTGTTGTGGTTTGTACAGGAGAGGTGCACATATAGAGCTGCTAGATGTTCTCTGACCACCCTGAACGCTCAGAACGGATGAACAGAAAGCAGAAACCTTTCCCCCTCCGATACAAGCCCAACTCCCTCTGAAGATCTGAGTGCACAATCCTGAGTAAACTGATGCTTCTGTCATATCAATGCCACACTCTCTCAGGTCTTCCTCATAGAAGATCACATTGCCTTTTCACAAGCTGCTGAAAAGCCACTTTCCCCAGTTTGAGGATCATGTCTTCTTATCTGTCACGTTCTTCTCATAGTCCTTTTCATGTTTGATGTTGGTCTGAAGGATCAGGAAGTGTGTGTACATCTGAGTGAGAGTCTCTGGGAATTGCCTTGGGAATCTCTCCACTCTCGCTGGCCCTCGACTCAACATCTTCTCTCAGAACAGCGGCTGAGATCCCAGCAGAAAACACTGGGATGTGGCACATGATGAAGAGGCTCCTTGATGACTTCAGGTGTGAGATGATCCTATCGGCCAGACTCTCTGAGTTCACTGATTCTCTTCCTGAAGTATTCCTCCTTCTGTGGATCATTGAAAGCCTCGTACCTCTGTCACTCGATGGGACACACTCAGAGGGGACGAGATCAGCTGCTGCTGGTCTGGAGGTGATCCAGATGAGGAGCAGAGGGAAGCAGATTCCCCACAATGAGGTTCGTCAGCAGCACGTCCACTGAGGCTGATTCACTTACATCACACAACCTCACATTACTCTGAAAATCCAGAGACAGACGACACTCGTCCAGACCATCAAAGATGAACAACACTTTATATTCATTACTGGATATTTCAATTTTTTTTATTTCAGGGAAAAAGACGTGAAGAAGATCTGAAAGACTGAGTGTTTTGTCCTTTATCAGGTTGATCTCTCTGAAAGGAAGTGGAAATATGAGCTGGACGTCCTGATTCTCTTTCCCTTCAGCCCAGTCCAGGATGAACTTCTTCACAGAGACTGTTTTTCCAATGCCAGCGACTCCCTTTGTCAGCACAGTTCTGATGGGTTTGTCTTGTCCAGGTAAAGCTCTAAAGATGTCACTGCATTTGATCGGTGTGTCCTCTGTTGCTGCTCTCCTGGATTGTGTCTCAATCTGTCCTCACCTCGTGCTCGTTACTGATCTTCTCTCCACTCTCACTCTTCTGTGATGTAGAGCTCTGTGTAGATCTCTTTCAGGGATGTTTTGGGTTTCCCTGCGGCGATGTTCCCTCATACAGACACTCAAATTTCTTCTTCAGATTTGATTCTAAACGTGTTTGAGGAGGACGTGTTGAGGACATCATGGCTGTAAAATTAAAATACCACATTATTACATAAGTTAATGAGAACTAGTTTGTTTTGTTTTTTTTATTCTGTATCATCATTAAATCATATCTTTTACAGAAATGTTATACCTGAGATCAGTCTGTGTATCTCCACTCTTAGGATGTAGTGGAGGACTCACAGACCCTTCACTCCTCATAGACACACAGCTGGGCTCTGGTTCTGATTTCTTATGATGAAATGAACTTAAAAAAAAAGATTACAGTGAATGTTTTAAATTACTGTATTCAAATAATATATATATATTTGTACAAACATTTTAAAGAGCACTTTATGATCTTTATTTGTGTTGATACAAAAACTGTAAACTGAACTAAATGCTTTCACAAATTTGTTTCTGTGTGAGCACCACTACATATATTAAATTATCAAATGAAATAATATAATTTATCATTATTAGAATACTATTCTGATAATCCAAATTTTTTTTTTTATAATTTTACTGATTATTGTTCATATTGTGATTGAAATATTATACCCCAGATCAGTCTGTGTATCTCTGCTCTTAAAATTTATTGGCAAAATCCAAAGACTCGTCACTCTTCATAGACACACAGCTGGGTTCTGGTTCTGGACTCTTCTGATGAACTGAACTATAACAGAAAGAGATGAAAGAAAATGCTTTGAATTACTGTATTCAGCAAATTACATATTCATTTATCCTTATAAAACACTTTAAAGAGCACCTAATAATTATTTACATTAAAACAAATTAAACAGTGATTTCAGAGATGTGTCTGTGTGAGAAACATTATATACATTAACATCAGGAAAAAAAAAAAACTATAAATATGTACAAAAACAATTTCTCATATCTTGTATAAAAGAGTACTGATACTACTCTGATAAAATAAAGTGTCATGCTATAATCAAATTTATATAGTATCATTATGTATCATAATTATATAATATCTTTTACAGAAATGTTACAGGCTACCTGAGATCAGACTGTGTATCTCCACTCTTAAACTCTATTGGCAAATCCAAAGACTTGTGACTACTCATAGAGACACAGCTGGGCTCTGGTTCTTCTGATCCCTTCTTATGAAATGAACTATCCTCATAGAGGAGAGGGTGGGATATGGTTGTTATGGTGAGTTATTGTGAGAAAGAGAGAGAGAGAGAAAAAAGATTAGTCAATAGTTTAAATTACTGTATTGAAAATACTGTACTAGTTCTGATCACTTCTGGTGGACTAAACTATAACAGAGAAAAGGTAATGCTTTGTGACGACCATTATTTTACGTAAGGTCCTAAAAGCCTTTATCATCAAACACCATCTTGCCATCTTCAATCATTTAAAAGCAATTAAATAGTGTTTATTGAAAGTACCTGCATCCTGGGGAAAGATCTTCATCTCTGGATGTTTGTGTGTCATCCATGATGAAACAGAATCTGAGCTTCACCACTGACTCTGGATAGAAATGACAAACAAACACAATAATTCAGCTGAACAGATCCTGAGAGTCGAAGAAACAGAATTATCACGTCTCAAGATCCTAAAATCCTGTTTTTCTCGTTCCCAGAAGTCACCTGTACAGTGTCTCGAGTCTTGTTTTCTCACCTTGATCAGTTTTAATTAGCTAACGTTACATATCGACAACATGCTCCGTCTTTTCTATAAGTAGCCTATACAGGTAAATTCACGGTTCCTACTAAAAACTTTGATAATAGCCTACGCATTGTAAAGAAACGGTTCTAATTGTTTAAAAGGCAAAAAAATCAACACATACTTTCACTTTCTATTTGAAACGAAAACACACACACACACTTCTAATTGTTTACACAACACACACCACACAAAAAAACAGCTGTGTTCTGTGCTAGACTAACTGGCATTTGTATACCGTTGTTGTTCTCTCGTTGGTCTGATTGCTTCTACTGTTCTCATTTGTAAGTCGCTTTGGATAAAAGCGTCTGCTAAATGATTAAATTTAAATGTAAATGAAAGCCGATCCAGAGAGACGGAGAAACAGGATCATGAGACAAATAATAATAATAATAATAAAAAAAAACCTTCATGAGACGCGCGTTCACTCGAATTCAAATAATGTCTGTTTTTTGTCAGCACAAAGGCTAAAATTAACCGCAGGCAACCCGAAACACATCCTGAATACGCCCTTCAGGGAAAATATATGAATGCGGAAGTTACCTGTAAAGCGTCAGGAGATCTGCGCACTCACCTTGACCAAAATATAATTAGGCTACATAGAAATTCACACAAATCCTCCAACTTTCCTGTCAAGTAGCCACTGGTAAATTCATTAGCTATAAAGCTCCCCATAAAACACTTCAGTATTCCGTATTGTAAATCAATTCATAGCTCTACATGGCGAAACACCTGAGCTTTTACTTTCACTCTGTTTGTGTCTCGAGCGATAAACAAGTGACGTCTCGTGTCTTCCCTGACTGTTTAGCAAGGCAAACTTCAACTAATGATGGGACACTAGAGGGCGTGGAAGCTTCATACAACATTTTACATGCGTCCTACACAATTTTACTTATTAAATAAAGTCAAGAAACATTAGTTTTTTAAATCTCGGGACATTTCAAAGCTATTTAATTCATTAGTTTATTTGTTTGTTTGTCGTTAATCAAACCCGAAGACAATCTCGGCTTTTGTGGTCGTTCCATCAAGTGTTCTGCTTTGTGACCAACTTTCTAATTTTCTTTCCCAAAATTCACCTTTGCCACATTGATACAATAACAATACTGATGTTATTTCACCAAATCTCACTTTTCATTGCTAAAAATTATTACATCTGAGTTTATCTTTTTAAGCTCATCTTGTTTTTTACTGGTATCGTTATTAATAAGACTAAATACTTTAGATGATTAAAAGATGATTGAAAGCTCAATGATCTTCAGCAGCCTAAATGAAAGAATAAAATACACAAATCTAAGAGCAATATACTTTAGCTACTCTACAAAATAAATGAACATCTCTACAAATTTTGTGATGTTTCAAAGCAACTTCATTTGAAGATATTTAAACACAACTTTTGAACAGTAACATAACATTAGAATCTCATATATTTGAATGACAGCGCAGTTGACTGAGAGCTAATGTATGTGCTTGTTTAAGTGTTTTTTGTGTGAAACTCCTTCCACACTGCAGGCAGCTGAACGGTTTTTCATCATTATGAATCCTGAGGTGCTGCTTCAGATGACTAGCTGCTATAAAGCTCTTGCCACTATAGCAATGAAAAAATTAAGATACATATGTTCTTTACTTAAATAGGCTCTGGGATCATATAAACCCCAAACAGAACATAATGGTTAATATAAAATGTGGAATTAAGAAAGGGTGACTGTCTCATCACTGTTTTCTGATGTTGGCCTCAGAAATGCCATTAAGAGGAATGTGTCAACAATTATTAGTAATTAACTGTGTTCATAGACAGGAGGAAAAAAGTAAGAAACCATTATATTTTACGCCCTCTGCTGGTAGACACATTTACAATAACATCTGTAGTCAGGCCTTTTCCTGAGGTTACTGATCTTGATTGGGTCTGTCTGCAGAATGCAAGAAAGGGGCGTTATTTGAAGTGGTCGTAAACTTGACGAAAGAGGCGTAACTTGAAGTTGTCCAAATCACACAGAACCACGCGAGATGTCAAAACGAGATTTTGTCGGGCTGCGTTCGAAACCGCATACCCTTTAATTAGGCACTTAATTTCAATAAGAACTAATTTAACGAGCGATAACTCTACAGCCTGAATGCGTTTTTGTGTATGAAGCATTAATGCGATTTGGATATCATCATCCGCTATGTTGATCATGTGACCTACAAAGTTAAAACGAGCGTAAAAACTTAAAAGATATGAGTGAAAGGTTTAATGAATGTATTTGTATCTTGATAATGAAGATTGTAGTATAGCCAATACTGTTAATTTAAGTTTTTATATTTTTAACTCCACTAATGTGATTTTTTTTTTATAGAATTAGAAAACCCAAAATCGTTATCTCTAGAATATTTTTTTCAATTATTTTATGTGAATTTTTTTTCTTGTATAGTATCTTATACTATGATGAACACGTTATTTTTTTATTTACTGTTTTATGGCGTTATGATTATTGTTAGATACAACCGTCTTACCATGATCTTTTATGTAATAAGTTTGGCAATAATAATAAAAAAGAGGTCCAGGTGCACTACCACCTCACAGCATCACTAACTCAACAGTCCAGTACAGTTTCTCTCAGCGATCTGCAATATCTGCACAAACGAAACGTCGAACAGCTGCTCGAAGATCTCACCTTTGGAGAAGATTGTTGATTTTATACTCTAAAAATGTAAGTATTACTACTCAAAAAATTAACATTACCCCATAATGAATTGCATCTTTTGCTCACCCCAACACTTACATGCAATAATAATGATAAATGCCAACCAATAATTATATACATTTTTTTTTCCTTAAAATTACATTTTAGTAAAAAAGAAGCAAAATGTATTTTCTGTCGTGACATAGCTATACATGAATATACACTAATGCAGTTGATGTGAATACATCAGTTTTCAGTCAAGCAATTAATACATGAATAGATAAAATGTTTATATTTTATTTACTGACAAGAAACATGTCTAAATGATTAAAAGAATGTATAAATGTTAGCATCACAATAAATGCAGACATGTACAAGTCAACGACAGAAGAAACAAAGCTTCTTTCAAACTTACTGTTCTAACAATCATGTATTTACAGACGGTGAAACCCCACATCTTACTATCATCTCAACACAGCTGAGACAGTTCTGCTGCTGCGCTGTGCTTCACAATCTCACTCTTCTCAACGGGGATGTCGTTGAGCAGCAGGATGAGGAACACCTTGATGACGGCTCTCTGAACCACACAACCTTGAAACGAGAGCAGAAGAACACATGCGGGACAATCTGAGTGCTGCTGTGTCTGCTCCAAACAATCGTGTGCTGCTCTCCATGAGCACCACTACCTGTAAAACATTTACACAGAGTTTACAAGTACATGCATTGATTTATTTTTTTTGTAGTTTGATAATTTACTGAACTGGTTCAAAACTGTGCTTGAGCACGGGCTCTTTTCTCCAGCTTGATCAGAGGATTGTAGGCCTCTGTAATAAGAGCACTGTCAATCACTTCAGATAAAAGCTCCATCACATTTTTTGATGATGCTTTTGAAGCTTCCGAAAGTCAGCCTTCGTTCTTATAAACAGAAACCAGCAGAACAAACTTTACCAAAATCAAATCCTCAGTGTCTTTTGGTCTTTCTCTAGATGCTCTCGCTGCTCTGGGGTCACTGATGATGAAGAGACCACAGCAGCATCTGGTCCTGATGAGACAGTAAGAGCTGGAGTGATGGAGCGTCTCATCCGTGTCTCTGGACCATTTCCGGATGCTGCAGTGGACTTCTCCATCCTCAGTGCACACACCAGTCTGCAGACATTTTCATAACCTACAGAAATACACACAATACAAAAAGTCATTACTTTATTCTTTTGTTTCAGGTTTTTCCTTTTTTTCCCCTTTCCTTGCAGGTCCTGCTCCACCACAAAAGATCTGCAGCAAATGTACAGAAAACAACAAGAAACAGTGCTGTAATAACTGTTTGAAATTACACTAATTAAAATGTTTTATTTATTTTTTGTAGTGTACTTACAAAAATCCTTTGATGGCAGCATTCCTTCATCAGTCACTCTACAGCAGATAAACATAATCTGTTCCTGTAACATCCAGACAAGAGTCAAGTAACCTCTGTGATTTATCTGTGATATACACAGTTACTGCATCTGCATGTTGAGTTAGTAACTGATGTAACTCGCTTTTTATCCAACACAAATGTTCCTAAAATTATCAATATTGCAAATGGACAAATAAAATAGATAACTAGTGTTTAGTTACTGTATGTAGATTTGTTTGTTTACATGACTTACACTCATCTAAATCAGTCTTAACAGTGAATTATACATAATAGCACACAGACATCACTCAGATGCTTGTTTCATGTCTGTTAGATGTGCTTATCTGCAATACTTATCAAAGATTATGCTGTCAGATGACAAATAGACATTTAGTAATCGTCTTCAAGATGTATATGGTTTATGTAAATCCAATTTAAAAGAAGTGTACTTAATGGAGCTACCCTGTTAGTTATTCATTATAAAACGTGTTTTTACAGCACAATCACAAATATGCTATATTATGTAAGTAACAAACAGGGTTTAGATTAAGCCAGGATCAGGCCATAGCTCAATTAGTCTTGTCTGTGAAACCGGAGGATAGCGTCTTTACAACACCTTTTGCTTATATTTTGCTGCGACTTTTGACACACCTTAGTTTTAATAGATTATTAACTCCAAAATCAATACCACTGTATGAAAATAACTTGTACTCTTAAATTTAAATAATTATTTCGTGAAAAAATATATTCTCACCATTGTAACTCATTGTAACTTCTTTCCAGTTTAACGGCAGTTGGCATCCAGCTTATTGGTGCAATACCGCCCTCTTCTGTCCCGGAGTGTGGATCCTACTAAACGTACACATCACTCACATTGTCCCCTAACATTAATATCTACACACACCTTATGCATCAAATCCTGCCTAAAACCCCTGCTTAAAAAAAAAAAAAAACGTAATCAATATTCTACTCTGTGCCCTACTGAAAGCAGCCATATTGCCAACAACTTATTATCACTTTTTTATGTTTGACATACTCGCGTGATTCTGTGAGATTTCGACAACTTCAAGTTACGCCTCCTACTTCAAGTTACGCCTCTTTCAAGTTACGCCCCTGTCTTGCAGTCTGCAGGCGTACACGCTTGTACTGATCAGACATGTCCACAAGTCTTTCATCTGAAGTCCTGTTTATATTCAAAATCGTCGCTGTAACACCATGAATGTTGGCACCCAACATAGATGCTAATTTAATGCTCACTTAATTCTAGATCCAATTTAATCACTGTATTGCAAATTAATCACACATCAATTTTAGCTTTGAATATACACCTCAAACGATTATTTAAAAACATTGTAAAGCATTGAATACACATTACAAAAAGTAGCTTTAGAAAGAAATATTTTGATTCAACATAACATAAATAATAATAATAGATGGACATTAATGGTTTTTAAAAAATGAATGAGTATTAATGAGTATTATTAATTCAGTCATTTTTCACCATGTCATGTATCACTGCAATAGAAGTAATCTAGAATTAAACTACAATTTCAACTAATATATGTTTCATCATGTTTCATTTGTTTGACAAATAATTTTGTATTGTAGTGTCAATGGCATCATGCACTCATTTTTGAGTAGAATTAAACTACAATTTCAACTAATATATGTTTCATCATGGCCAACAAGTATTGATTAATTCAGTGTTTGGGGGGGGGGTCAAATAATCTATGGGTTCATCATGTTTCATTGTTGACAAATAATTTCTGTAGGTGGGGCTCAGGCTGTGGCTAATTCATCTTGTGCATGTGACACGCAAATATATATATATATATATATATATATATACATATATAAATTATGCCACATAAATTAAATTATATATTTATAAATTATATATTAAATAAAAAGAAAACAGATAGACTATAAAAAGAATAGAGAAATCGTGTTAGAGGCCTTTTTTGCTTTTGTTAATTGTATAAAAATAAAAAGAAAACAAATAGATAGAATACAAAAAGATTAGAGAAGAGTTTTTTTTTTTTTTTTTTTTTTTTAAGAATAGAATAAAAATTGCCTAAATCAGACTTTGTGAAAAATTTCTCATGAGCACACAAATGTTTCTCGTGAGCATGTGAAAGTCTGTGTATTTTTTATTTTTGTAAAGGTCCCTTTAGGGGCTCCTTTTTTTGCTCATCTTTTTGTTTTAATTGTTCTTTAAGTTTGGTTCACATGAATCCTCATTAAAATAGTTTAAATGCTTTAGATGATCATGTCTTCTTCTTTCACATATTCTGGTCATGTGCTTGTGTATCTCAATGATCAGGACATCAATTAAAGCATGCTCTTAATAAATTGCAAGAATAAAAATACATAAATCTGACATTAGTAAAGCAATACTTGTACTCAAAATCAAAGAATATCATCTCTACAAATCTTGTGAGATTTCAAAGCAAGTTTATTTGAACAAATCAAAAAAAAAAAACTCTATTTGAACAATAACATAATATTTGCATTATCAGAATCTCATTTATTTGATCTACTGCGCAGATGATTGAGAGCTGATGCTTGAGGTTCCTCTCCAGCGTGTGTTTGTATGTGCTTGTTTAAGTGGCCTTTTTGTGTGAATCTCCTTCCACACTGCGAGCAGCTGAACGGTTTTTCATCATTATGAATCCTGAGGTGCTGCTTCAAATGACTAGCTGCTATAAAGCTCTTGCCACACCCTTAAAACACATGTGATCCCGCCACCCACAGCATCATGGATCTTCTGGTGCTGATTCAAGGAGTCCCGCCGTGGAAAACTCTTTCCACACAAAGAGCATTTATGGGGTTTCTCATTCATATGAAGTGTCAGGTGTTTTTTTAGATTTGCCGATGAAGTAAAGTTCTTCCCACACTTATCACACTTAAATGTTTTCTCTCCAGAGTGATGCAGCAGATGATAAGTGAGTCCTGATGACTGTATGAAGCTCTTCCCACACTGATGGCATGTGTGTGGCTTCTCTCCAGTGTGAATTCTTTCATGTGTCACAAGGTGGCCTTTTACTTTAAAACTCAGTCCACATTGAGAGCAGGTGAACGGTCTTTCTGTAGTGTGAGTTTTCTGATGCTTTCGCAGATATTCAGGCGTAACGAAGGTCTTTCCGCACTCAACACAAGCATGCTTTTTCACAGAAGAATGGATCTTCTGGTGTTTCTTGCAGTTGGCCAGTCGTGAAAAACTCTTTCCACACACTGGACACAAATAAGGTCTCTCTTCTACTTCCATCTCATCTAAAACAAACATATTCATATTCTTAATGTTCCTTTGCATTCAATAATGAAGAATCAAAAATGGACACCAACCTCTTTGCCCCTCAGTATCTTCATGTATCTTGCTGCATGGATTTGGATAATTCATGTCCTCACTCTCCTCTTCAAATTGTTTCCATAGTATTTTGCACAATTTCAGATGGAGTTTGACAATTTATTGCCAGCTTTTACTGGTGAACTGATGTTGTTGGAGTCTGTGGCTTCAGGGTGAAATGCTGTGTGGCAAAGAGGCTAAAAGCACCAGACATGACAAAATCAAAATACGTCAGAAATACAAAGTATTTATAAAGGTTATAAATTTAATAGCATAAAGCTTATTTGAATAAATCTGACTTCTAAATAATAATAATTATTATTATTATTAGATATTAGATACACAAATGTGTTCCAAAAAGTTTTAATACATGTTTCAATAGAAACGGCACATAACTAGTTCACAGTTATAAAGTTTAAAATCATTAGATAATAAAGATAAATGTAGATAATAAAAAAAAAATCACAATCTAAGTGTATATATATTGCGTTAATTCGGTTGTTCAACAACAAATATTTATTAAAATGACTGTTTTTAAATGATTGAGCTCAGTCAGTTTGACGCACGCGCGCGTGTAACTTGAAGTTTGCTTATAATAAACTTTTGCTAATAGGAAATATGCGCAGGACTTCAAATTCATAATATTTAAAGAATATTGAGTAAAATAAAAGTTATGCGCTGGGGAAAGCACCTCTCAACGCGGTCGAAGATGAAAACATGATGCGATAACGGGACTAATGGGCTTTGGTCAGACTGACATGTGATTGTGCGAAATTCACCAGCAGAGCAGAAAATATACCTGCATTTGGCGTTTTGGTTTTCTAGAAATCGAACATCTCCCACGTGTATCTGCATGCGGCATGCGTCGGCGATCATCCACAATGTCATTAAAGCCTCTTCATGTAATATTAGCAAGCATTTTCAGCTTGAACAAGTCAAACTCAGCACTGCACTCGTCTCTCCCGCCGTGTTTGGGGCGTGGCTACATGTATAGCCCCGCCCACAACTTATCTCATTGGCTCGTACATGGATTGATGAGCAAATTAATCGTTTTATATCGTCAAAAACACACCATTATTTCGCAAATCGGCAATTGGGTCTCGATTTCATTACTTTAAAATAACGAGGGGACAGCTTTTCCTGAAATGTATTGATGTAAAATATACCAGGCTGTAGTTCACGAAAATGGCCACCAGGTAGAGCCAAAATTCACCTTTTCAAGATCCATCACAAAGTAAAGCATTTCACTTTTTTACAGCTTTTTTTTGGTGGGCTTAGTTAAAAATATTTTGATATTTTAAAAAAAAATATATATATATTTTTGGGTGCCCACTACCCTACAGAGAATAAGCGTTTTGGAAAAATTATAGATGAATGAATATTGGGTGTGTTAATATTTCATATAGACCACATAGACACATGAAGGGTAGCGATGGTCTAGTAGTCGTTGAGGAAACTCTCTCTCTCTCTCTCTCTCTCTCCCTCCCATCCCTTTTCTCTCTCTCTCTCTCTCGCTCGCCTCTGTCAGAGACTCAAGCTTTCATGCGACAGAGCAGTCATAGCTCCACCTGAACCTTTCAGCGACTCCTGCATTCTGCAGTTTAATTTAGATGTTTTTTAAACATCTCACCGAATCTTCTCATTGTGTTAGTGTGAGAGAGATCAGGAAGAACAGAAAAGACCGGAGGAGTTTTACTACAATGAAACGAATATTGGTCCTGATGCTGCTCGCGCTCGGGCTCTCCTGCGTGCGCGCGCACAGAGGTAAGACATCAAGCTACATCAACATATCTTCACACGAATACAAAGAACTGTAAACTTAACAAAGCAGTAGGTAAAAATGAATCTGTAGTACATGAGAGGGTTTGCTGAATGTGCGCTTTTCCAAAATTACCTGTGAATGCATCTTTTTTTGATGAGAGTTTTGAAAACTTGTGGATCAAGATTTTATCCTCATTGTTTTTAATTGAGGAGTTTTTATTGTTGTGTTGAGATTAGTGTTGAGAGAATGACATTCTTACTTACTGATCAGGTGCTGGTGAAAATTGATCACATACTGCATGATGCTGTATGCGAGTTTTTTTGGGATACAATAGTTATTTTCTCTCTTCTTCTGTCACAATAAATGTCATATGATGCCATCTTCCAAAGATTGAGTTTTTTTTTCCCTTCCGGTTGTAAAGATTTAGGTTTTTTTTGCGGACCCACGAGTAAGTGGCTCGTTTTGTATCTGTCTTATGAGTTTAAGTGTAAAAAAATATTTAATATAAACTATATAATTTTTTCAATAGGGAGAATTACTTGATACAAAAATTTTTGTGTATCGAGTTCATTCATTTATGTGAATTCATATACTCTCCAGCTGCAATCCTACTGTAGTTTATAACAATACAGATAAATCTAGGTTTTAAACGGGTGTTTAATTTGAGACAGCATGATTGCTTTTTCTTCCTTTGCATAAGCCTTCTCATAACATATATAGTGTTTAGTTTGCAACTGACTGAAGATATGCGAGCTTACAATAATTTATCTCACTGCTCAGCTTTTCTCATCTTTTCTTGTCTTTTATTGTTGTCCCTGCCCTGTCCAGTGATACATATTCTTGTCTTTCCCATTTTCTCTTTCCATTTCCCAGTGGTTTATTCATCTATGTGTTTCAGCTTTGCTTGTTTTGTGTAGTTCATGACAGTCTCTTTTCACTAGCGCATGGACAGCTAGCTGTCACGGGAATAATCACAATCCCTCTCTTCTTCGTCTTCTCAAAAAACTTAAGATAGTAGTATATGTCAAAATTTATTTTTGCACAAAATTAACAAAGTTATTTCAGCCTGGAATGATCATAAACATCTGGAAATCACAAAATAAACTAGAAAGATCAGTGTCAGCAGATGCTGTATAGACTGGTATTGGTAGTTAGACACCTTTACCTTGTGTTTGCAGTTAATGTGACACACTCAGAAGCTGCTGAGTTCTCAGGTCAGTCTATTGCGTTACGTTTCCACGTTTCCAAGCAACAAAGGGCAATGCATTATAAGGAAGAGAAAGGAAACTATGTAGACCTTGGGTTTTCAAATCAATGATATATGGACTTCTTTCACTTCATTATTTATATAGCAAATAAAGTATATTTCAGGTCTGGTGCAGTATATGCTGCAAATATCTGTTCTTTGCGTGTTTTCTATGTGTTTTGTTTGTTTTTAAACTGGGCAAGCAATCCTAACTGAGAAACTACTGATTTATAAAGATGCACAAGGCTAATATTATGTGTGTTTGTTTGTGTTCTGTTTTACTTCTTGTTTAATTATGTTAGATTTAATTTAGTTTTATCTTATAGCTTAATTTTTGTTAAAATTTATGTTAAAAACTACTAACTACTAAAGTAGTCTTAACATTACATGAACAAACATCCTGGTCTTATAGTTCCTTATATCTCGAGGAGGTTATGAGGCCTAAAAGTTCCTTAGTTTTAAAAATCCGCGGTGAACACAATAATTATAAACGATGGTACTAGTTAGTGTTTTAAATCAAAAATGTTGCACGGGTTTGTTAATCATATTATTTACTATTTTGATATTCAAATATTAAATTGTTACAAAACAGCTCCAAAAGTGATTATCCAAAAACCCGGGGGAGCCCCGCCGGCGCGCGCCAGCCGAGCTGGGTGACCCGCAGTCAGGGACGGCCGCCTCGGCTGGGCCGCGTCAGTGATGGGGAAGGAACACACACCGAAGGCACGACCGCAGCCGGGCCATGGCGACCCAGCAAGGAGGTACCGCCAGGGACACCACAGTAGAGCGGACGCACAGCGGAGCGCCGCGGGCGCCAACAAGACGGAAAAAGAAAAACAGGGACAAGGGAAACGAAAACAAAAAAGGGAAACAAAGGGGGGACACAGAAAAAAAGGGAGGAAGGCAGACAGGGAGACCGAGTGGAGACAGAGACAAAAGAACAAGGAGGGCGACGCCAGCCAGAGCACCAAGAGAGCGGGGACGACAAGGGACACAAGAGCAGAGAGACGGCGCCGCCTACGGGAGGCA
>NC_056586.1:25515405-25540360 GCF_018340385.1 Cyprinus carpio | reverse complement strand
TTTCCCAAAAAACTAAGTAGTAGTATGCCATAGTAGTATATGTCAAAATTTATTTTTGCACAAAATAAACAAAATTATTTCAGCCTGGAATGATCATAAACATCTGGAAATCATGGATTAGTGTAAGAGGATGATTTTTAGAATGTTATTTGTAGTTGTTGTGTGTCAGCAGATGCTGTTGAAAGTTAATGTGACACACTCAGAAGCTGTGACGTTTCAGGTCAGCCCTATTGCGTTACGTTCCACGTTTAAAAGCAACAAGGGCAAGCCATTAAAAGGGAAAGGGAAAAAGGAAAAACCTAGTAGCCCTTTGGGGTTTTCAAATAATAAATATATGGATTTTCTTTCACTTCATTATTTATATAGCAAATAAAGTATATTTATATTTCATGGTTGGTTATATGGTGTATGCTGTATGTATTTGTTTGTTTTTTTTTTTGTTTTTTTTTTTTGGTGGAAACTACTGATTTTTTCACTTCCGTTTGTTTTTTACTGGCAGAAACTACTGATTTATAAAGATGCATAAGGCTAATATTATGTGTGTTCGGTAACATTCTCATTTCCACCTGCTAAAAAACTACAACTACTAAGTAGCACTACTAACTACTAAAGTAGTCTTAACAAATCTCAACATGAATGAGATCATCATGAAAGAAACATCCTTCTTATAGTTCATTATAATATTATGATGCCTAAATTCCTTAGTGTTTAAAACTATCGGTGAAACACAAATGTTAAACAATGGTAATTTTAGGTGTTTTAAATCAAAATGTTGCTACTGTTTGTTATCATATTATTGTACTATTTGTGATATTTTCAAATAATTAGAAATGTTACAAAAACAGCTCCAAAAAGTGATTATCATGGTTTAGACACTTTAAGATCTTTAAGTGTGTGCATAAAAAGATATCATGTATTATTTAGCAAACCTCTAAGCTCTTAAAATCAAAGAGGCAAATGACTATTTTCAGATTTTTTTTTTTTGCAGCATTCTTTAAATTGGGCCTATACATAAAAGTGCAAAATGAAAATATCTCATTCCTTTCAAGAGTTATAGCCCTTTAAGTAAAAGTGGCCCATGCCATGCTTGAACGATGATGAATCAACAGTTTAAAATTATAATTGTTATGGGTCTATAACAAACGGTTCAGGAGTTATGGTCAAAAATGTCATTTCTTGTATTTATAGTGCCCTCCTCGGACCAATCAGGACGAGTCCATGCCATTGTGTTCCTAAATTGATTTCACCAAGTTTCAAGTCTCTAGGCCTTACAGATTTTAGAAAGTATTTTTTTACAGTAAACACATCACGTTAACACTGAAAGACTGGTTCTTTGGAAGATAGCAGTGCTTGAACTAGAATCAGGATGGTTGAACAGACCTCGTTAGGCTCTTGGGTTTGGTTTCGCTGAGGCTGCGTTCTACATACATTTGATTATCAAGCAAGCCGAGCTGCCTGAACCTGTGTGGGTTCTGACACAGTCCTGATTGATTGTTAACCATGTTTCATATATAGTTCATTAGTGGGAGTGTGAGTGTGTTCGATTATGTCGACCATCATCTCATCTAAGTTGCATATTACTACAAAAAGAGGCTAAGCATGTTCATCCTTTCTGGAATGTGTGTTTGTGTGTTGGCTTGGCTAGTTCATGGGAAGGGGCCTACCACACGCATATGTTTCACTCACTCAGCATTGCTTCGTCTCAATCCACTTTGTGTTCATGGATCTTATGGCATTCACACCTGTCTTCTCTTCCACACACGCGCCCTCCATGTTTTGTGAGTTTACGGTAGCTCTTAAGCATGGCAGGATCTATGGAAGTGTTATACAGGCAGAGTTTCAGAGGCTTAAACAAGGTTTATTGTTGCATGTTCGGCTCTCATAGCAGGAGCCGGCTGTGGATTCTCTAAGCAAGTGGACAGGTATAGAGGAAAAGAAGAGATTCAAGTCAAATAGAATATTATGCCCAAATCCAAGTAAATTGATGTATTATTTTTATCCTACCCATGCTCATTCTTCAATACTGGTTGCTATGGCTCTATAGGGTTACAGCCAGGGTATTAAGATTATATATACGTTATAATTTATATTAAGTATTATGCTTATTATATTTATATGCATATTATATTATATATTATATATAATATTATAGGTTATTAGTTGACTGCAGAAAATGAAGCAAAACATAAAAGGTTGCAGTGCTCTCTATAAGAGTCAGCATTTTTAAGGGCAAATGTTCTTAGTCATGATCACTTATATGATATGTAGTCGTTTGAGATTTTATTTCTTAATTTTAGTTAAAGTTTTTAGTGATTTTGTAGTTTAAGTAGTTTTCGTTTTTTGTTTCCAGTATTGATAGTTATTTTAATGTACATCATGGTTAACCGTTTATTTTATTTTAAGAATAAAAGATGTTTGTTATGGCTTTAAAAATTAGTTTCAGTTTTAGTTTTAATTAACTTTAATAACCCTGGTTGTTAGTTTCAGTTTTCAAAGTTTTATTACACATTAGCAACAAAAAAAAAAAGTTTTTAAAGAGTAAAATAATTTTTGGAATATTATTGTAAAATAATCAGTTTTATCTATTTGGAAATATTGTTTTTATTTAAGTAAAATAATTTTTGGAATAGACATTCATGATTGCGGCCTTAAATATGCCTGAAATAGGGCTATCGGCTTTATTTCAGCTTGTCACAAATGAAATTTCATGACTGTTACAATGAATTCATGTGGTCAATGATGCGTTTTAAAATCAGGCTAAACAGCTAAAATTGTAAAAAAGTAAAAAAGTGCTGTTTTTTGTCATCCTTTTAACAACATAGCGAGCAGGGTCGCGAACAATATCAAAATGGAATAAGTGTGGACGGAAATCTGACGGGTGCGCAGTGCTGTATTATTGAAGAAGGGAGCAGCGCTGGGAAAGGTGATGCTGATATTACTTTGACAACTTTTTTTAAACAGCATACTATTCCCATTTGAATTGTCCATTAATTCTCCATTAGCCACTAAAACAAAGTCGCTAATCCCAGAGTTGTCAGAGTCACGGCATCCCAACCCCCGGGCAGCATGGCATGTGTGTGTGGTCCAGGAGAGTCCACTCGAACTCTGTCCGTGGTCTCATCTCCGATCCTCTCATCTTAGTAATCTTTGCAGAATTAAGTTCAGCTCAGTGCCATTAGTGCAGCCTAATGGAAACATCTGGAGAGTTTAGAGTCACTTAATCAGGCATCTTCATATTATGTGATCAGAGAGAGTGATTTTGGGTGGTAATGACCCTACAGTCCTGAGTTTGGGTTATTTTGGGTGGTAATGACCCTACAGCAAGACAAATGGGCGGGTGGTGGGGGGCGGGGGATATTTTTGGAGTCGATCTGGAAATCTCATAACTTTTCCATTCATCCTTATTCAGGGTTTCTGTGGGTCATAGCATTAAATGTTTCATGCACTGAAAAAAGTATATCTTCCTCAGTGTTTTTGTCTTGTTTTCCAATACAAATATATACTAAACATTCTTACATCAAGATTCATTTACTTGAGATGCAAAATGAAGGTATGCATTCTTGTTTTCTGCAAAACTGAACTAAATTAAGTAAGTTTATGCTTAAAGCAAGCACAAATATCTGCTAGTGGGGTGTGAAAAAAAAAAACTTATCTCCATACAAACGAAGTTGATTTTTCTGTTGATCTCTTTGAGTCTGTTGACATTTGTTCTTGTTTTAATCACATGCTTCTTTTTGATAATTTCTCACGAAACAAGACTTATTACACTTCTTTTGCTTCTCAGGTAAATGTATCTTGATTTAAGACTCTTTGGGAAAAAAGACAAACATATTGAGAAAAGCATAACTTTTTTGCAGGTACAGTAAAATATTTCCAAAGTCTTGTGGTTGGGAACAAGTATTCAAGGCTAATATTTTGTCAAATGAATTAAAAGTAATGGAGATTGTAAGTAATGGAAATTGCACTTTTATTCTCTGAAGTCCAGCTAACAGAACTTATTGTGTTACATTTTGAGAACATGAATGAGTTGTGTTCCCCAATTTTTTTGTCTTGGTCTTAAAAAGTTCTTTAAAAGTCTTACATTTACCTTCATAAATCCTGCAGGAACCCTGTTGTTCCTGACAGTATCTAACAAACAAGTATATCTACATCTTTATTCTTTCCCTTACATATAATACAAAAACAATTTCTGCTGAATATACACACATGAAACTGTCACACAACCTCAATCAAATCTGCACAGATCAAAACAACATTCATTTTCATAACTCACTAAAAAAAAGGTTATATTTTATTTATTTATTTCCTGTAACCTAGTTCTGTCATTCTCTCCATGCTCTGGGCTCATTTCCCTCAATAAGCGATGAGATGAAAGGAACCATTTTGGCTCTAAATGCACAAGACTGTAAAGGAGCCATTCTGGCTCTGTGCTTCCACAGTGCCTCTGTATCACAGGCACACTGAAGCTGCAGGGGAGCAGTCGCACTCCTTCAATGCTCACTGCACTGCTGTTGTGGGAAATGCTGATCATCATGAGCACAGTGGCTGGGAGCCACAAGCCTTGTTTACTAGTACTAATGCTAACTGGCTTCATGCTGAGGAAACCTTCAGCCCTAAATATGCTGTTAATCTCATATCTCATAAAGCAGACCTTTATGTTGTAGATATAAAAGACACTGAAGCAGATTCACAACTTTCCATCAGAAGATCACTTTCAGGTCACTGACCACAGTGAGCAAACAGCTATATCGTCTATTCCAGGATCCACAAAAATTTAGCATTTTAGGGCTGGGTGTTGATACAGATTTCTTAATTTCATTTTATCACAATTCTGATTAATCTGGTTAAATTGTGTAATATTATTATTTTCCTTTCATATACATTTTTTTTTCACAGATAATGCTAACTTGGTAAATTATGTATATATATATATATATATATATATATATATATATATATATATATATATATATACTTAATTAATAAAATACATTTATCTGAGCAAATAATAATTGCAAAATATGCAGTTCATTCACTAACTTTAATAATAAACACAATACCATGTGAACCAACTGAAGTGAATTTATTTTATAAAACTTTGATATATTACAATTGTATATATTACATATTTGATATATTACAACTATGAAGGCGGGGTGAATTAAATAAAAATAGTAATCTTAAAAATCAGATTTTAATCAGTGAAGTTTTACGTGTTTTCTTGTCATTATTTTGCGGTACACGCCATTTTTTTAAATTAGTATTATTACAGGAAATCCTGATTACATACTCTCTATAAAATATGATTTATTTTGCCGTGGAATTGTAGATCTGGCAGCAGATTCATCCGTGTGGGTGCGACACTGCTAAAAAGCCGTGTGGGAAACACTGGCATAGAATCCCGATATCTGGATTTTATGAATCAATATCAAGCTGGTTGAAATAAACACTGCATTTAATTGGGAAAAGAATCTTTTTGACTTTTTCTTGTTGCTATTTTTTTTAGCCACATTAAAACAATTCTTGCTGGAAATACCCATTTTACAAAACACAATGGCATTGGTAAGAAGAGAAAGCAGATGAGAGAAGGAGAGAGCATGCATTTGGGTGGGAGATCGGACACTCGGGATGTAGGAAAACCCATAACAGCTGCCAGCGGATTAAAACAGCTTTGAGACAGATTAACACTTTATTTCCTCGGTTGTGTATGTGAGAAAAAGAGACTCTTTTGCTTGGCTCTGCAAGCTCTTTGATTGACCCAGAATGAGAATCTGTTACTGGGTTGATTTAGTGCATTTGTATTAGTTTTAATAAATATGTTTTCCTCTCTGCAAGGTATAAAGTGGACTGCTGTATTTAACAGTCAATGAAAGTCCTTGTTTTTCCATGTCTTTCAAACAGAAGTCGATTTTTAGTGATTTGGCCTCCATTCAATCTCACGCTCTCCATTTCCTTCATCTTTCTTTCTGTCCTCCATTCTTTACCTCTCTCTTCTGTGCTTCTCTCAGCTTTAGTTGGTCTCTCTGGGACATAAAACAAGTAAATGATGTGGCCCTGACCTTTGGAGGGCATGCTTTATTTCTTATAAGAAGAAAAATTGTGGATGAGAGAAGAAAGTGAGAGCAGATCAGGTCACATGTGGGTTGACCTTTCCCAGGTGTAATTTACAACAAGAGACCATAAATTAATTACAAATGATTGTATATTTTAATTTGCCAGGTTTCTGTCTCTGTTCTCTTTAGTGTCTGGTTAGAAATCAAACAATATAGTTTGTATGTAGTCTTAAGGATCAAAAAATGTCAATTAATGTCTTTGATACATTTCATATGCAGTCTTTTTTTAATTATTAATCAACATTATTCATTGTACAACATAAAAAATTGTTGGCTGCTGTAAGCTGCCAACTCACTTTTAAATGGTTGGTTGTTAAACGCACTGATTTACGATTCAACTTCATACTGTAATATGGGCTCGGCAATGTGTATCTGCCTCAATTATAGTCTTTCTTTACTGCACATGCATGTAATTTGAACATGAATTTTCTCTACAAGTGCCATCAGAGTCTTGAATATTTGAAAAACTGCTGCATTTAAAGACAGTTTGACTAAAGAACAATCCATAAAGCTGCTGGTTGTAGACCTAAAGGTGATGATACACTGGGCAACTTTTTGAGCAATGCTGCTGGAAAATGTTGCTGTCAACGGGCAAGTATCCAGATGGGCACATTTGTTGCCCATTCTCAGTGGTAAAGTCCCCAGGTAACATCGCTTGCGCAAAAAAATTGCCCTGTGTATCATCGTTGTTATGGTGTGTATTTACATTATTGTGTGATGCTTAAAACAACCTTTGTAACTTCTTAAATAAACACTGAAAAAAATTTGGCTTGCATTCTTTCCTTCTTTCATTTTTGATGAGGAAAGAAAAGTCCAGTCAGCCTGATCAAGCACGGTGCAACGTTTGACATTCACTGTTGGTGAATCAAGCAGAAGAAACAGGCCTGGAAACTATTTCATGCATTGATTGAGATGGAAGTGCAACTGAGTTAACCAACTGTTTTAAACAGATAAAAAACATCAAAGTACACTCTTAAAAATAAAGGGGGTTTCTCAGCAGTTCTGCTAATGAGTGGCATTCATGTCGACCGAACAGTATTCTGAGAATCATGCCTTTGTGAACATTAAAAGAGGGGTGCAATCTTGTGTTTGGAAATGCAGAAGTATTTCAAAACAGATTGTCAATGGTTTGATTTCAAAGTAAATCAAAGTTCATATCTCTTTCTTAGTGAATAAGCACAAGCCGTGGATCGAGAGCTCATACCACGGCGTCATCACAGAAAACTCAGATGTGGTTCTGCTGGATCCTCCTTTAGTGGCTCTGGACAAAGACGCACCAGTTCCATATGCAGGTAAGAAAGCAAGAAATGAGCGCTTTATAGGCTACTGGGTTTGTAGTACAGCGCTGCGCACACATCTTTCCTGAGGCAGTCTCAGTTGATGAGTGTGTGTGTGTGTGTGTGTGTGTTTGTGTATGTGTGTGTGTGTGTGTGTGTGTTTGTGTACGTGTACTCAATCTGTTCTTTCTGATTATAAGATGCTTTATGCTTTTCCAGATCCCCTGCTGGTTGCCAGATCATGCTGCCAATGTATCAGATACTCCAGCTGAACTGTATTTCTCTGATACACTTACACTGAGTCACTGCCTGAGGACACACACACTATCTGTCTATCTATCTATCTATCTATCTATTGTAAAGTTCAAAAGTTCAAAAATAAGTTCAAAAATACAAGTTAAAAAAATAGTCATATATTAATTTCTTTGAATTTTAATGCATTTCATTACATACAAATTTCAATTGCAATTCTGCATCCTGTTTACTAACTCACTTCAATTGAAAATGCATTTCAGTTCAGTTCTGAATGGCACACAACCCTTCAGTTTCAGATGGGAAATCAAAATATCAAAATAAACGTTCAACTCTAAAACATCTCAAAGCAATTTAAAAAGATTCAAGGTGGAATTAATAATAATAATAATAAAAAAAACAATTGGCATAGTTCAAAAAGGAAGTCTTTCTTTTTACTCTCCCTCTAGCACTTTTTCTTTTCATTTTTCCATCTCTGTTAATTTAGTGTCATTGGTGGTTTTCATTTTATCTCCGTAAAATACTAAAATATCAGATTTAACAATCTCTTCTCTTTTTTATTCCTCCTAAATAAATGAGTTCTTTGGGGGATATCAGTGGAGTTTTTACTGGCAGAATTCTAGTCAGACAGCTGCTGCTAAAAGAGAACCAACCCTTCAGAAAGACACTGAGATCCCTGACATCTAACACACACACACACACACACACACACACACACACACACACACACACACACACACACACACACACACAGACACACAGACACACACAAATGTTTTATCGCCACCTGTTCCCATCTTCCCCAACATACAGTATCCCTTGTGATATTTAATGTGATGTGATTTAATGCCACATGTGACCTTTACACAAACATCCCTGACTGTATTCTGACAAGGAAATTAATTAACTAGTGTACATAATGCATTCCCTTGAGAGAGACGCAGAGGGGAGGAAGAAAGAAAGGATAAAGGGGTTATAGTCTGATCAAAAATAAAAATACAGAGCAAAAGTGTAATATCCTTCATGTTAAACCACCAATAAAAAAGCTAAATAATTCTGTTGTTACAGGGACAAAATATATATGATATTTTTTAATTATTATATTAAAATAAAAATTAAAGTAAAATAAATTAGATTTTCTCAAATCATTATCATGAAAAATACATTCGTACAGGATAACTCATGAATTATATATATACAATTATATTCATATGCAATTATATGCAATTATTAATATTATACAATTATTTATTATTAACTATAAATATTACATTTAATATTTATAAAAATATATTTCATATTATATATTTATAAATATTAGAATTTAATATTTATAATTAATAATAAATAATTTTATAATATTGTTTAAATGTATACTTATTTATAAATATAATTTAGAATTTATAAAGAATTTATAATTATGTATAAAAACTTTTAAATAAATTACATTTTCTCAATTCATACATCATTGAAAATACGTATTTATTAACAAATACTATTTAATTATATTTATTTAAAAAAATATACTTCACTATTTATAATTATTTATAATGTTAGAATTATTTATTGATAATTAACACACACACACACACACACACACACACACACACACACACACACACACACACACACACACACACACATTTTCTATCACCTACACTAACCCTACTCCTAAATCTACCCCTCACAGAAAACTACTGCCAATTTCTGAATTTCATAAAACCCCATTTTGTATGTTTTTTAAGCCTTTTGTTTTTATGGGGACACAGGAAGTGTTTACGTTGAACTAAGAAAACTAAGAAAACACACTGAACTAAGAAAATATTATCCATGCATGTAAAAGCACAGATCTGATTGAATTAGGTTTGTGTTTGACACTCAAATGTCTTCAGTGTGTGTTGCAGGTAATGTACCTATAAAATGTAATTAAATATAAAGTGTGATTAATGGTTCTCCAGCAACCAACGATGAAGAGTAATTAATTAAGAGGGCGTAATTTATGTTGAAGCAAGATTGAGTTTCTTAAGAGGGTAATTGCTGGCAGGTTACAAAACAACATGCTGAATAATTGATGGATGTAATGCTCCAGTGATTTGAGCTGAACGCTGTAACGGAGCAGCGGTTTATAAAGAGCTGAGTAAATGCTGTGAATGCTAGATCAAATGCAAGATTCATCATGTAGTTGCTAAGCAATGCTTTGATAGATTTTAATCACATACACTTTAAAGAACTTTATCTCAAAGTAAAGAACAGTAGACGGTATATGAACCAAAGGCAGAGCCTGTTATACCATACCATACCAACTTTATTTGTTAAGCACTTTACAACAACCACAGTTGACCAAAGTGCTGTACAGAAAAAATAAACATATGTACAATTAATAACCACACAATAAAAGCATTCAAAGTAACAAATTAAGTTATGGTTATAACAGAGGATAAATCCAGTTATTCTGACTAGATGGAAGTTATGTATTTAATCGGAAATGTCTCAACCACTTTAAGGCACCATATATATATATATATATATATATATATATATATATATATATAGTATAATTATTATATAAATATATATATAATATTATTTTAATGCATAATAGACCATTTGCCAGTGAATGGGCACAATGGGGACTGGGTGTTTTTGTGACGGGTGCAGTATGCAAGGAAATAAAACTCATTGTAACAGGCTGAAAAATCTTTACATTTAATCAAAAAATATTATAAAATTATATAATATATTTATATATAAAATATAATTATATTTTACTATAATAATTTTATTATAGTTTACATTACATTGTTATATATAAATATAATTATACTACATTACTGTATATATTTTAGATTTATAAGAAGCACTGATTCTTCTTTATGTTACTGTCTTTATAGTTTATAGGTTAGTTGTTCTGTCTGAAAGGAGAACAGGAGATGGAGGAAACCTCACATGCTGTTTTGTTCAAATCAGAAGCGACAAGAGACTGAAGTGAAAGAAAGCATGAGTGACAGAGAAGAGGAGAGAAAGCATGTCGAAGCTCACTAGGCGCTTGAATGATAAAAGACAGCATTCAGTAATGTGTGTGTGTGTGTGTGTGTGTGTGTGTGTGTGTGTGTGTGTGTGTGTGTGTGTGTGTGTGTGTGTGAAGGTCTATAAGACGCTGTGTCTGTGAGTGTGTGTGTATGTGTGTGTAAATCACAGCTGCTGGGAGTCTGTAAACTTTGATCAAACACATGGCAGTAAATGAGACACACGATAGTCTGGCTGTGTCCCAATAACATACAGAAGTTTCAGTGTCAGTGTTCAACGTCTGCGCAGCCATGTGTTCATTTAGACATAAAAGTGTCATTTGCTGACAATGATATCTTACAATTATGTCCATGCAATTCAGCAGCAGGTAAAAGCAGTAATGGTGTCACAAGGAGTTGAATTAAATTAATTCTTTTTTTTTAATGAAATAATACATACTGTAGTCATTTAATGTTTGTTTCGTTATCTCAAAAGCTCATTTGAACTATATCATTAGATGTGATGTTATGGTTCCTGTCTGAAACCTCATTATAGGTGGTTTTAAATTCAGTACAGCTTTATGAACTTTGATAAAGCTTGAACAAACACATAAATGACATTCAAAAATATACCTACAAAAAACAACAACAAATAGACACTCAAAAAAATCATCTATTCTGCTAATAGCATTTTGGATTAAAAGTTTTTTTTTTTTAACACACTATTTTTAACCATACAGAAACATTGTCTAACTAGGCATCACGGCAGCAGTTTCATGCTTACACAGCTTTGAAGATTATGGAAACTATGGTATTGATTTAAAGGCATATGCATCATAATTACACCTTGAAAACTAAACAAAGCTCCAACTGTAAATTCATAAATGGGTCACATGTCAGTATTGATTATAAAATGATAAATGCAGATAATAACAAAAGCTAATAATCATGCATAGCAAAGTTAATAGTCATTTGTTGTTGAGGTCAAAGGTCATGTGTCCCGTCAAACTCAAAAACTCATCATTCACTTAGTAGAAGCCAGTTAAATTAGACAGATGCCAACAAATACATTTAAATGCTCTCAACTGCAATAAAAATGAAGATAACATCACAGGGTTAATATGTGTGTGTATATTATACACACACACAAAGATATATTACTAATTAGTTTGCATTGTGCTGTGAATTATTGATTGCAGAGAGAGACATTTAGAAACCAAGAATTAGTCAAGTTTTCCTTTTCAGCATTTTTACATGAATTGTTTTGCATATTATTACAATATATGCAGCTCAATATTAATATATTAAAATATTAAAAACCCCATTATTTTGAATTATATAAAATGTACAAAAAAAGTCTTTTCTGAAGTGAAAACTGTTGAGAGACACTGGTTTAAAGAATATGGTGAGAGAAAAAAGTGAGAGAAGAAACAGGAAGACTGAAGGAAAAGATATGAGCTGGAATTCTATTGTTCAAGGGCTTTCTCTCTCTCTCTGAGCTTTGTGTTCAGCTGACAGCTTATTGGAAATACTGGAGGGCATGTCAATCACAGTCATACAGTGTGTGTGTGTGTGTGTGTGTGTGTGTGTGTGTGTGCGTGTGTGTGTCAAACACTGTGTATGTGTGTGTGTGTGTGTGTGTGTGTGTGTGTGTGTGTGTGTGTGTGTGTGTGTGTGTGTGTGTGTGAATCCTTTTAGTGATCCAGCCTTCAATTCATGCACTCCATACTGATTTTTCATACCTTCGTAATGAACGCTGTCACGTTCATCTCTACAGCCCTATTTATGACTATAGCATAGCAAGAATATACTATACATATCACAGATACTGAGTATCATGGGCAGTGGGTCTGTTTATGTCCAATCTACACATCTTCTATACATTTGTGCACAGACTATTGTGTGTTATTGCACAGCTCTCAGGAAAACATCATTCATATTCCTCATATCACTCCACAGTCTCTTTCTTTTCTCATAATAACATAATTTAAACTTAAATCAATATTTCTTTTTTTTATTTGTCACGATAATCAATATTGCAAAATAAACCCCTTCAGTATGATAAAGCTTGCAATATATATATATATATATAAACGCCCCTCACTTACATTTATGCATTTAGCAGACGCTTTTATCCAAAGCTATTTTCAACAGAGGAAGCGTTTTTTTCGTGATGCACAGGATGTATTAAAAGCTCAAGAAAATGAAACAACTGACATTTATAAAAACATGTAGACCAACAATTAAAAAATAGTGCAAAATAAATTCAAGAACAAATGCTGTGTGAATGACCACTTGCTATATCAGTGTCAGTGAATTTTGATAAAAGCAAAGCTGAAAAAAACAAACAAAAAACCCACACATACTTCTGAAAGCTTTCTTTTTTAACGCCTGAATGCACTATTATTCATTCTTGTTCTCATGTACTCACACATGCAGAAAAATAGCCAATGAAAGATTGTGAAATATTATTCAACAAAAGGATTGCTGCGTTTTTTCTCCATCTCTTTGGCTCTTCCTCCTCTCTGTTGTTCTGTATATGTGGTGAATGTGGGTTTATTCTGAAGATCAAAGAGAGGAGAGATGGAGAATACTCTTATCGGTGCGGACAGCAGTGCTGTTTTACACAACACACACCACACACACACACACACACACACACACACACACACACATAATCATATTAATAGATTTCACCAATAATGAGTGCCCATTTACTATGGTGTTCCGTGGTTGCTAAGCTGTTGTAGGTGGTTGCTAGGTGGTTTCTTACCAAGATCACCTCCATATGAGAATTGGGGACAATGTCAACTTGACTAACATTATAAGTGTATTTCAAATAGATATTATACTGCTGTCGAAAAGTTTGGAATAATAATATTTTTTCATGTTTTTGAAAGAATTCTCTTCTGCTCACCAAGGCTGTATTTGTTTGATTAAAAATATGGTAAAAACAGCAATATTGTGACATATTATTACAATTTAAAATACCCATTTTATATTGTAATATAATGTAAAATATAATTTATTTCTGTGACGTAAAGCTGAATTTTCAGTATCATTACTCCAGTCTTCAGTGTCACATGATCTTCAGAAATCATTCTAATATGCTGATTTGCTGCTTAATTATTATCAGGTCTCAATTATTAATAAGATTCTCATTATAATCAATGTTGAAAACAGATTTTTGCTGCTTAATAAGTAGAAACTGTGATGCATTTTTTCCAAGATTCTTTGATGAATAGAAAGTTCATAAGAACAGCATTTATTTCAACTAGAATTTTTATGTAACATTATAAAATATTTTACTGTCAGTTTTGATAAATTCATTTTGTCCTTGCTGAATACAAGTATAAATTTCTTTCTTTATAAAAAAAAATACCATCAACTTTTGAATAGTAGTATATCGTGATTTCCACAAAAATATGAAGCAGTTTCCAACATTGATAATAATCAGAAATGTTTCTTGAGCAGCAAATCAGCATATTAGAATGATTTCTGAAGATCATGTGACACTGAAGACTGGAGGAATGAAGCTGAAAATTCAGCTGCGCATCACAGGAATAAATTACATTTTAAAATGTATTACAGTAAAAACATGTAATAATATTACTGTTTTTACTGTCTTTCAAAAACATTAAAAATCTTAACTAGACCAAACTTTGGCTGGCAGTTCATGTCTATTTATATTGACAATTTAACGAAGGGAAAACCATAAAGAGCTAGAAAAGTAAAGAATTTGCCTCCTTTCTTCTCACTGCAAGGCTTTTGTGGGATTAAAAAGAGCAGTAACCCTGAGAGTGCAAACAGGAAAGTTGGTGAAAAGAATGGAAGTCTTAATCTGTCGTCTTCTCACTCTGTAGGTGAAATCTGTGGCTTTCACGTGCATGGTCTCAGCGCACCGTTCGAGGCTGTGGTTCTGAACCGCACGTCAGGAGAGGGCCGTCTGCGGGCGCGTGGACCGATCGACTGCGAGCGTCAGAGAGAGTTCACCTTCATCATTCAAGCACGTGACTGTGGCACAGGACCGGAGGGACACGGAGAGAAGAGATCACACAAGTCAGTGTGTGCTTAAAGAAATGCATGTTCTCCACCTCAGTCTGATTCATGCTTGTGATGTTTCTGAACTGAAAGGAACACGGTGAACTATTTCTAAAATGATTCATCCGTGCTAGACTCACCTCTCTCTATTATTCACAGTTTCATTGAAGATTTTTTATTTTCCTACTTTTAGAAGTTCCCTGTTTTTGATGTCCTTTAATTCATTTTAGATTTTTTTCACCTCTCTCTATTATTCGGCTGCATTAAATTTTACATATATATTAAAAAAGAAACAAGTTTTCTTTTATAATTGTAAAAATATTTCACATTTTTACTGTATGGTGAGCATAAGAGTTTATATTTTTTACATTAGCGTACAGTTTATACACGTAGAATTGCAAGATGAGCAAAGACTCTATAAGACAGGTTTCTATTTCAAATAAATGCAGTTTTTTTTTCCTGAAAACTGTTTTTATTTTTTATTAATAACTGAGAACCAATTACCAGAACAGCATATTAGAATGTTTCTAGGATACTGAAACTGGAATATCACTGCTGAAAATACGCTTTTCAACAGTTTTAAATATATATTAAGAAAGAAAACATCTTTTAAATTGTTTTTTCAAATTTTTTATTTATTACATTAAATATACAGAAATGCAAGATGATGCCTCACAGGTTTTTTTTTTTTTTTTTTCCAGAACTGTAGGATACTGAACTATCACTCAAAAATCAAGGTTTTTATTTATTTATTTATTTATTATTATTTTTTTTTTCTCAGTAGTGACTATGAACCGCAGGTGTCTAACCTTCAGGCATTAAAAGCTTTTAAGAGCTCTATAATGAACACTGCACCTGTTTACCTGCAGACTGAAAGCTGCAAACAAACACTGAGCCAAAGACGCTTCTCTTCACCGGCAGATATAAAGACGCTTTAACAGAGCTAATGCAGTGAGCTAGACCTTTGAAGTCCTTTGAAACAAAATGAAAAAGACATTTGTGACTGAGTGAGATAGAAATGAGGTTAGTGATGAAATTGTGGAAAGAGAAAAAAAGAGAGAGAGAGACTTTCCTCATTACTCTGTATCTCTTTAATCCAGACAAGATTACTGTATCACTGTATCTGGCTTTGACAGCTTGGATCTATGATACTACACACACACACACACACACACACACACATTACTGTTTATGGTGAGATATTGGACTCTAAAGGGCAGTAAAGCTGCAAAATCACACAAAATCACACATGCCTAATGCATATGTGTGTTTGAGTATTTTCTGGTTTTTAACATTATAGCGGAGATTAGCAGGAGTGTTTGTAATCCTGTCATTTGTCAGACGAGCTGTTGCCCTTTGCAAAGCATTACTCACTTTTCACTCTGTCTTTGACATGAATGATGCAAGCTTGTTATTTGGGTATTTTCAGCTCGCAAAAGTGTGTCAGGACTGGTCGTGAGGATACCTGGAGGTGCTTTTTTTCCTTTAGACCTTTTTTTTAAAATTATCTTTCTCTCCCCGAAGACTTTATAATGACCTGCAGGAGAGAGAAATCACAAAACGAGATCTCTTTAGTATGTTCGCTGCTTCTCCTGGACAGTGATGGAGAACAAATGGAGACTTTTTAGTGCTTTTTATCCTGGGAAAAAGACTCCAGGACATGTGTCTCCTCTAAAGCAGATCACTAATTAGTTCAGATCTGGACCGCAAATCATTTCTCATAAATTAATATAATTATAGACACAAAAATCACAAGAAAACCTGCAGCACAGCTGTATTGGCAAATGCAAAATTGAAAGTCTGATTTACACAGCATTTACTCAAAATGACATGAACAACAACAAAAAAAATCTGCTTCCTACTAGTTTAGTATTATTTATAAAGCAGCAGTCTTGGAAAGCCTATTTTGTTTATTTAGATTTAAAACTTTTTGACTTTTTGTTTGACTTGAGTTTTTGACTGTTGACCTGAACATTTTTCATTCTAAATGCTATTTAAATTGGCTTTAGTTGCTGTTTTTCATTTCAGTCCCCTTAAAATACGCTTTTAACTCAGCAGTCGAATATGTGGAGCACTATAACGCTACCTTCAAGTAAAATCACAAAATAAAATGCAGCCAACCATGCTCTTTTCCTGATAAACACAACCTGACCTGACATATAATTGCTATTTTAATAGGTTGATAAAAAAATATGTAGAGAAGGAAATTTAGAGAAATAAGTGAGCTCTGCTCTAGACACATGTCCTGAAGTCTTTTTCTTAGGAGAAAAGTCTCCATTGTTCTCCATGTAATCCCAATTATTAAATGCATATAAAGACATATTTAACAGTGCTGTAATTGTTAACTAAAACTATTAAAAACTGTTTAGTTAATCAAAATGTGTTCCTGTGGCTCAGTGGTAGAGCATTGCATGAGCAGCGCAAAAGGTCATGGGTTCCCAGGGAACACAGATATATATATATATATATATATATATATGTAAATGTATAGCCCGAATGCACTGTAAGTCACTTTGGATAAAAGCGTCTGCTAAATGCATAAATGTAAAATAAAGCAAAAATAAAATAAACTGCAAACATTAGAAACTAACTTAAAATAAGTCAAAGTACTAAAATTACTAATACATAAATATATAAAACACAGATGTAGAAATGTGTGTGTGATGGTTGTGTGTATAAACAATAAAAATGACAAACGTTTGGAGGAAAATTTGGAGGATTTTAACACAATATCTTAAACTGTGATCAGATTTGCCAAAAGTATTTAAGTCTGAAATCAGCAGTAAAAATGAACTCAACACATTTAACAGAAACATCTAAGACATCTAAGTTGATACTTAAAAAAATATTTGCTTATTCAGCCTTAGGCCATCCATGATGTGTTTGTTTGTTTTTGTTTTGTTTTCAGATTTGTAGCATTGCATCACTTGCTCAGCAATGGATGCTCTGCAGTGAATGGGTGCCGTCAGAATGAGAGTGCAAGCTGATTAAAACATCACAATAATCCACACGTTATCCACACCACTCCAGTCCATCAGTTAATGTCTTGTAAAGTAAAAAAAAAAAAATTTCTTCAGGACATGTTTAACTTTAAACCATTGCTTCTGGACAAAATATGAATCCATAATCCATAATAATGCTTCCTCCAGTGAAAAAGTCCATCCCCTGTAGTCCTCCCACATCAAAATCCACCAACATATTTGTTTTGAACAGTTTTGGCTTGTAAACAGTACTTGATCCGAGCAGATTTCTCTCCTGATTCTGATAAAATTACTTTTTCACTGGAGAAGGCAATAATATGCATAGAGGACATGTATTTTAGCATGAAGCAATGGTTTAAAGTTAAAAACATTAATGATAGCTTTATTTCTTACAAACATCACAAGATGTTAATTGATGGACTGGAGTGGTGTGGCTGTTTTATCAGCTGTTTGGACTCTCATTTTGACGGCACCCATTCACTGCAGAGCATCCATTGGTGAGCAAGTGATGTGATGCTATATTTCTCCAAATTTGTTCCAATGAAAAACAAACTCATCTTCATCTTAGATGGCCTGAGGGTGAGTACATTTTCTCCATGAAGTCTCCTGGACAATGAAAAAGCAATAAAAACCTCTCTCTCTTTCTCAGGGCTGTGGTGCATGTGCAGGTGGGAGATGTGAATGAGTTTTCTCCCGTGTTTGGTCAGCTGGAGTATCACGGCTCGGTGACGGAGGGAGGGAAAAGTGTATGTATTCTGCAGATGCAGGCGTCAGACCAGGACTGCTCTCCACAATACAGCCAGATCTGCAACTACCAGATCACCTCTCAGGACACAGCCTTCGCTATAGACCGAAACGGTCAGCACACACACACACACACACACACACACACACACACACACACAGAAACACACACACACACACACACACACACAGAAAGATAGAAACACAAAGACATTCACACATGCAAACAGCGCTTTGCTGGTGTCTGTATGTAAATGTGTGTGTGTTTATGTGCAGGTAACATCAGGAACACAGCAAGCCTGAGCTTTGATAAGAAGTCACATTATAAAATCCATGTGACAGCATTTGACTGTGGTCAGAAGAGACCGGCGCAGGACGCTGTCGTACACATCCATGTCAAACCCATCTGCAAGCCTGGATGGCAGGGTAAGATCTGGAAATGTTTTAGTCTCGGATGCAGTTTGCACATGAAATGGTCTGGATTCAGTGGTCAACCAGGGAACCAAGTCATATTTACAAGTTACCAATTTGTGCAATTTTGAGGAAGCTAATTTGCAAAATTCTTCAGTGTTTTCTATACAGTCGTGGCCAAAAGTTTTGAGAATTACATAAATATTGGAAATTGGAAAAGTTGCTGCTTAAGTTATTTTTATAATAGCAATTTGCATATACTCCAGAATGTTATGAAGAGTGATGAGATGAATTGCATAGTCCTTCTTTGCCATGAAAATTAACTTAATCCCAAAAAAAACCTTTCCACTGCATTTCATTGCTGTCATTATAGGACCTGCTGAGATCATTTTAGTAATCATCTTGTTAACTCAGGTGAGAATGTTGACGAGCACAAGGCTGGAGATCATTGTGTCAGGCTGATTGGGTTAGAATGGCAGACTTGACATGTTAAAAGGAGAGTGATGCTTGAAATCATTGTTTCTTCCATTGTTAACCATGGTGACCTGCAAAGAAACGCGTGCAGCCATCATTGCGTTGCATAAAAATGGCTTCACAGGCAAGGATATTGAGGCTACTAAGATTGCACCTAAATCAACACTTTATAGGTTCATCAAGAACTTCAAGGAAAGAGGTTCAATTCTTGTAAAGAAGGCTTCAGGGTGTCCAAGAAAGTCCAGCAAGCGCCAGGATCATCTCCTAAAGAGGATTCAGCTGCGGGATCAGAGTGCCACCAGTGCAGAGCTTGCTCAGGAATGGCAGCAGGCAGGGTGTGAGCGCATCTGCACGCACAGTGAGGCGAAGACTTTTGGAAGATGGCCTGGTGTCAAGAAGGGCAGCAAAAAAGCCACTTCTCTCCAAAAAAAACATCAGCGACAGATTGATCTTCTGCAGAAAGTATAGTGAATGGACTGCTGAGGACTGGGGCAAAATCATATTCTCCGATGAAGCCCCTTTCCGATTGTTTGGGGCATCTGGAAAAAGGCTTGTCCGGAGAAGAAAAGGTGAGTGCTACCATCAGTCCTGTGTCATGCCAACAGTAAAGCATCCTGACACCATTCATGTGTGGGTTGCTTCTCATCCAAGGGAGTGCAGGCTCACTCACAATTCTGCCCAAAAACACAGCCATGAATAAAGAATGGTACCAAAACACCCTCCAACAGCAACTTCTTCCAACAATCCAACAACAGTTTGGTGAAGAACAATGCATTTTCCAGCACGATGGAGCACCGTGCCATAAGGCAAAAGTGATAACTAAGTGGCTCGGGGACCAGAATGTTGAAATTTTGGGTCCATGGCCTGGAAACTCCCCAGATCTTAATGCCATTGAGAACTTGTGGTCAATCCTCAAGAGGCGGGTGGACAAACAAAAACCCACTAATTCTGACAAACTCCAAGAAGTTATTATGAAAGAATGGGTTGCTATCAGTCAAGATTTGGCCCAGAAGTTGATTGAGAGCATGCCCAGTCGAATTGCAGAGGTCCTGAAAAAGAAGGGCCGACACTGCAAATACTGACTCTTTGCATAAATGTCATGTAATTGTCGTTAAAAGCCTTTGAAACGTATGAAGTGCTTGTAATTATATTTCAGTACATCACAGAAACAACTGAAACAAAGATCTAAAAGCAGTTTAGCAGCAAACTTTTTGAAAACTAATATTTATGTAATTCTCAAAACTTTTGGCCACGACTGTACACTCTCAGAAAAAAGGTACACGCCGTCAGTAGGCCGGCATCCTAAGGTACGAAAGCTAAAAGGAACATCATCATAGCTTATTTACCACTAAATGATGCATTTAAGTACCTTAAAGGTACTAGTTGAAGTTTTCCTAATTTTTTATTAATATTTATTATTATTATTTTATGTTTTAAATTTTATTTTTTGTAACTTTCTGTAGCATTCCATCAAGATATATTTATTTTGAATTTTCCATATAATATTTATATTTATATAAAAAAAAAAAAAAATCTTTTTTTTCATTATTGGACTCCTAATCTAGTTGTCTAATAAACCTGACATTATAAATTATGATCATTGTTGGCTTTTAACAAATTGCTTTTGTTCTACTTTTGTAAGTCGCCTTAGATAAAAACATCTGCTAAATGCATAAAAGTAATTTCACTTTTAGTTAACAATAACAATAAACTATTTTAGATAAATCTGCTCCTAAATTGCATATTTAATAATAACCTTAAACTGAATTGGTGAAGTTCAGTTCGAATCTGACAGACCTTTTAGATTTGAATCTGTGAATCAGTGGATTGAACTGATTCACTGAAATGAATCATCTGAATAGATGAAGACTCTTTGCTCCATACAAATTGATAACAGTGACTTTTGTTTAGTTGCTCCCAAACACTAGAGTGCATGTAAATATTCACTTGTTTCATTAACATAATGAATCAATATAATAAAACCAAGGTCAGTGTGGAAATTAGATGCATGTTCAACACTAAAATGCACAAAAAAGGAGTAAACAATCAAAATACAGTTTAGGTATAGCAATTTCAGACATTTCCTATGATCTGTGAATGACAGCTGCTCCGTCTGAAACCAGATTCAGCCGAGCGACACACACACACACACACACAGACACAGACACAGACACAGACACAGACACACACACACACACACACACACACACGAGGGCTGGATCTGTGCTTTGAATTTCCTGTCACTTTCTGTCCGTCTCTTTCTTTTCCCTTGAAGCTATTTCTGTTTGCTTTTAAACTCAATATATTGACCCCCCCCCCCCCCCACCCCTCTGCAACTCTGTTTTATTCCCTGTAGGTTTGTGCTTTTTTTCTTGCTTTTGATTGTCACAGGAGGCTTGCATCAGAATTAACACACACTTTCATATGATAGCCAGCATGATGCATTATGCAGTTCTTTGAAAGCTCCTGATATCAGTTTTACTAGCTAAAGAAGTGACACATCTAAAGCAAAGCTGCTCAACTGGCTGCAAAAAAAGGGTCTGTTATGACTGCAGACAGTGGGGAAAGACAAAATAAAATGACATGCAACATTTAAATGGGAAAAGAAAAATTATTCATGCAAAACTTAGCATGCTTGCATTTCAAAATTTTAGATGCAGGCCAAAGTCAGTTTGATTTTAGGTTTTGGTTCATTTAGATATATTCAGACTTCATGCAAATTCCAATAAGCTTTAATATAAAAGCAATCTGGGTTATTTCGCAGAAGTCAACTGCTATCAATATCATATCATTTGCCTTATACAGTATAATGCATTTCTCACGGCTTCTGGTCTCTGTAGAAATTGCCTTTGCTAAGCAGCTTGCATCTCTTGCATTCTCTCCACTCATTTGAGAGCAGGCAGACACGTTTCATTCTAAACGTTTAAAAAGCAACAAAAGCCTAAAATTATGTTTAAAAGCTCTTTCCATTATTAACATCCCCTCATGAGTTGTTTCCTAGATACACTGGTAAACAGCCGTTGCTAGTTCTCAGTTGTAACCCAAGAAACTGTGAATATTGATATTAAAATAGAAGCTTATACAAGTCAACATGAAATCAAAATCGAACCTATTTATATTCTTAAAGTGACAGTGCACCCCAAAATTATCATTTTGTTATTGTTTATTTACTCTCGTGTCATTCCAGACCTGTATGACTTTTTATCCTGTGAAAAAAGTTATTATTATTATTTTGTATATTCAATGAAAGTCAGCATTCTTAAAAATATCATACTGCTTTAAATGGTGACAAAATGTACATTTTTGCGTGAACTGTTCCTTTAATACTTGCTTATGCACAATTCATTTGTGCATGTTATTCCAAAAAAAAAAAAAAAGTTTTTGTTTAAACTTTTAATTAAAATCCCCTCAAACAACTTTCTTTGTCTCCTAATGTCATCAAACCCATATTTTTTTCCTCCCCGTCATTCGCTTTTTCACCATCCAGTCAATGTCCTATGGAAAAAAATCAAGTAAACTTTTGGTCTAAAGTAGACTGTGTCTCCCAGAATGCACTTTGTTGTGTCTCTGATGTGACTGTCCCTCAGGTGAGTTTGGAGACTCAGAAAATGTTCCTCTTTACTCACACACACCAATTTGGTCAAAGCTTCAGGCCAATTTTTTCCAGCCCACTGGATGATGACAACTTGAGTCAAGGCCATTTTTTAACATCTGACATAAAAGCATGAAGGAGAGAGAAAAGTAAACAGCTCCCCGTTGTTTCTCATAAGCAAGGGTGAATAATTCAGCAGGGGTGGACATGCACCGTCCACACTCACACACAAATTTTGTTGTTACCTTTAGGCTCCTTCCATGCATAAAATAATCATTTTAGCTCCAAATTTTCAAACCCAGCAGCTCAAAGTGTGTGTGAGCTAATATTTGTGTGGTCTCTATGTGAATGCATGTTTACACAATCCATTTAAAACTGTCCGCTGTTTAAATTTTTCACCCATAATTTCACATTAAATAACCACTGGCTATAGAATTCATTACAGCCACAATATAGCCAGAAAAAAATTAATATCTCGCCAGACACATTAAGAGCTAATTTATATATTATAAATTAGAACTGAATAAAACAAAAAGAAAATACGATTCTTCTTCATTCAAAAACAAACAAATGGGCTTATTTAGTTAGTCACATTAACATTTTTTTTGCTACTTTTTGCTACTTATATTTGTCATATATGTAACAAATCTGCAATTTGTAACATATTGTAGAAATACTATTTATCCTGTACTTACTGCTTATTGCACTTCTGGTTATATGCTAACTGCATTTTGTTGACTTGTACCTTACATGTGTAATGACAATAAAGTTGAATCTAATCTAATCTAATCTAATCTAATCTAATCTAATCTTGTGCTCCAAAAAATACCACAGACTTACATTAAGGGGGTGCTAAATATTTATTATTATAATTGATATATATAGAGGGATCTACTCACCATATATCAAGTACATTTTTATTAAAATTACAATTACAAATGTAATTAAATGTCATGCATGGAAAAATTAAAGTGAATAAGTGAAATTTTTATTTTAGTCAATTGTTAAAGCAAGTGTTTATGATCTTCGCAAGATCTTCTCTTCAGCAGAACTGTAACCCTAAAAACTTCAACAACATACACTCAAAATAATTCTTAATTCCAACATTTGCAACATTACCAATTCAGTCCTAGACAAAGTATGGAATAGCTATTTATCAAAACATTTCCTAACTTTCTTTCTTTCCAGGCTGGAGCAAGCTCATTGACTATGAACCAGGAACGGGTAGTAAGCTGTTATTTCCCAAGATGCACCTGGAGACGTGTGTGGGATGGGTGTCGTGGATCAGGACCACAGTGGAGCTGGAGACGAGCGGTGCTGGGAGAGTCTGTGACAGACAGTCTCACTCTGAGAGAGCCTTACAGAAGCTCTGCGGTATGATTAACAGCTATTTATTCCATTGCGCGCTTCCTCATTTCTCTTGGGTCGGTTTAATTATGAAATGTGCCTGAGGGCTAAACTAGTCAGACAAAACCTCCACCCTTGTCCTAGAATAGGTATGTGTCTCAGTGCAGAATCATTAGCAGTGTAATTCATCCATATCAGAGGGACTGTCTTGAGAAACTACAAATGAAGCTATATTTACAAATAATCAGCTCTTCACAGATCTTCAAGAAGACTAACGGTCCTTTCATTAGACACGTGTCAGCATATCCTATTGCACTGGGATAAAGTGTCAAATTAATGTGTAGTAATGAATGATATGGTAACGAAAACCCACGCAAAGCAAAAACTGAAGTCATCATAAGATTTCACGTTTTAAGATAACAGGCAGTGGAAATTTCTTATATCCACATATATATACACCAATACACACACACACACACACACACACACACACACATATATATATGTATTTATATTTATTTATTTTGTTTATAATAACATGACCTTACATATACACAATTATAAATTATGTAAAAATATTTATAAGTATATAAAATGTAAGTTTAATTTAAAGTATAATTTTTGCAATAACATACTGTATATATATATATATATTCATTTTATATATTTATAAGAGAATACTATTATATATTTATAAAGAATAAATAATACATATATA
>NC_056586.1:25507905-25510405 GCF_018340385.1 Cyprinus carpio | reverse complement strand
CTAAGAACATACCTGTTTTCTGTACGAAAACCACAGTAATGTATGTTAGATGTAAAATAACAGTTGTTGTAGTTTTGGATTGACAGGATTGCATGAACCACAACTGCTATCCACAGCCATTTTCACACACACACACACACACACACACACACACACACACACACACACACACACACACACACACACACACACAACTCTGCAGAAAATCAATGCCTGTCCAGAGACACACCAGAGATAGAAAAGAGAGGCTGAAAAACCTGAATAGAATACGAGAAAAATACCAATAGAGTATAAAAGTGAAATTTAAAGAAAAATAAATCAATTTATTCACAATAAGAACACAGAGAGATGACTTGTGTGCACAGAGAGAGGGAATCGATTAAAGAAAAACACTGAAAAACAACTCTCGCTCTGGCTGAATCTCACAGCGCCTGTCAAGAATATATTTTGCATTGTATTTTTGTACTATCAATATTTTTGCAGTTTGATATTTTCATATTTCATACTGTAATGCAAAAACATTTTTTTATTATTTATTCATTATTACAGCCATTATTAATGATTTATTATGAATTATTTTATTATTATTAAGTGTATTTCAATAGCAAAGTGTATATGTAATAGTAGTATTTGTCATAATTTGTGATTAAATTTGTAAAAAAAAGTATCTATCTATCTTACATTTTTTAAATTAATTATATTAATAAATTAATTGCTAGGGCATTTTAGTTTGCTATATGGTTGGATTTTTTTTTTTTTTTCATCCATTTTATCATTTGCCAGGCAAGAAAACTGCAAGCAATATTAATAACAATTACATTTTAAAAACATTACAATAATGAGAACCTGGGTGTGTTTAATTGTTATGAAATCAATTATAATTATATTTGATTATAAAGAGAGAGAGCGAGTTGAATATCACAAAAAATAAAATATATATGTGTGTATATGTGGTCGTATATATATATATATATATATATATTCTGATATCTATATAGATATATATAATGAGCTATAACCTATATATATATATATACCATTTGCCAGGCAAGAAAACTGCAAGCAATATATATATAAATATTTCTGACATCTGCAGAGAATGAGCTGAACCTCAATTTGTAATCTATCATTTTTTATATATAAATAAATAAATGTAAGATTCAATAAAAAATATAATATAATATCATATAATACAATATAATTGACCTGGGCATGTTTTGTGCTGGTTTCCTTTCTTTATATTGTCATCTATGTCCTACTGCAGATGTCACTTTGAAATGGGAGCTGTACAGAGAAATTGTGGCCACTTGTGGGAAAGGAAAAAGGAAGACATGGGGTGGAGGGGGAGAGGAAGACATTCAGGTGCAGGAGGAAAGATGTAGTGAAGATTAGAAATGTCTGATGGTTTCGTGTGAGGGTGTAACAATCAGTTCCACTAGACTCTTCGACCCAGACACACAAACACACACTGTGTGTGACAGAGCAAGCAGAAACCGTCTGCTGCCGTGTGCTTTTGACTGGCAGCGGTCCAAACGGGCCAAACACAGACAGATACAGACAGACACAATTCATGACCACAAATCAACACATTTAAACCATCTGTCTATTTTTTGAAGTACTTGCTGTTGCTAGGGTTGAACAAAGCTGTGTTGTTAACTGAAATTAAAAATTCTTTAGTAAGTTAAAGGTGAAATGACTAAAATTAGATAAAAACTTAAACAAAAATTTGAAATGTAGCCCTTGCAAAACTAACTAATAATATGGGGTAAGTTTAAGGTGAATTAAAAATTAAAAAAAGCTTTCTTTTAAATAAAAACAATAAAACTTGAAAAAAATTGATTCTTTTTAAATAAAAACAAAATAAAACTTGAAAACCCAAATTTGAAATATTTTGTTTACCTGCATTGCATGTGACCATAAATTAAACCTAAATATATTTAAAAAGAACAAAAACTAAACAAACAAACAAAATGACTAAAATTCAAATTAAAATGAAAACTGAAAATATATAAACCTAATTAATAACAATAAAACTAAAATTAATAATAATAAAACAGTACACAAATTATACCAAAACAACACTCTGAAGCAAAAATGTAAACAACAGATATATAGAAAGCAGAAATATTGCGAAATTCTCTCTCTTTCTCTCAGATCTGTGATAAGGAGTGGCATTATTACGTCATCAGTGTTGATTTCCCAGTGGTGACTCTATATGTGGATGGCGTGACCTATGACCCTTACCTGGTGACAGATGACTGGCCCATCCACTCCTCTCAGATCGACCTGCAGCTGACCGTAGGAGCCTGCTGGCAAGGTGCGAGGAACTGGATGTGTGCGTGGCTAATGTGCATGTGATTTTAAAATAGAAATGTGAAATCTAACAGCATGCAAATCCATAATGAACAGATATCTCTTTACTAAACATGCCATCTTAGCACTATCTTTCTTTTGCAATCCCTGTTTCACTTCTTTTCTTCGTTGTTTCCATCTGTATTTC
>NC_056586.1:24812905-24895405 GCF_018340385.1 Cyprinus carpio | reverse complement strand
AGTCAATGGGGTTCAAAACAACACCGGACCACACTGAATTTCATTGTATGGACAAAACCACTGAGAAAATCATTCAGGTTTGGAACGACGTGAACTTGACTAGCTGAAGACAGAACAATCAATATGCATGAAATTGTTACCGCAAACACATCTATGTATGTGTTGCAAAACGGTACCAAAGCTGTCACTTTGGTTGTACCTTTCCAAAAGATACACCTTTGCTCCTCGAAATAGATACAGTACAATACAGATTGCGTCTAAGCAGCTTTACAGTGTTAAATAGGAAAGACATGCAAGAGCACAATAGAAAACAGTCTGTTTATCAGTTGAAGTCAGTTCATTGTTGATTCAGTGACGTCATCGTCCAGCTCAGTTCAGCTCTTTTCCAACAGTGTCTGTGCAGTCAAGTCAGCAATGTTGTCAGAAATTGTGTCCCCAGCCAAGCAAGCCAGAGGCGATTGTGGCAAGGAACCAAAACTCCATCGGTGACAGAAATGGAGGAAAAAAGGCTCAGTCCTCTGTCCAGACTAAACCAGCATGGTGTGGTTTAATTCCAAGCTGCAACGCGCGTCAGATTGAGCAGAGGACTCGCCTGGTTCTCGTGGTCTTGTGCCGATTATTAATGATTTTAAATGGTGCATATTAGTACCTTAAGTGTACATTATTAGTAGCTAAATGGTACATTTAGTACCTATTTTGAAAGGGTACAACCCCAGTGAAAGCTTTTGTACTTTTTTTTAATGAAAAACTGACTCACCATCTCTTCTCTTTCCATCCCTCCCTCCCTCCCTCTCTCAGGTAAAACATGTCATCCTCATCTAGATGCTGTGCAACAGGGGTGTTCATCCTCCCCTCGCTCCTTCTTCTGCCCCTTTTCCTTTCTCTCATTTGTGGAGTACAAGGGGCCACGCTAAGAGAGCATCGCCTGAGCGAAAGTGAACCTGTCTCTTATGGACCAGCATCCCAGATCCGTCCTCCTCCGAGTGCCGAGATGCTCAGAGCTCTACGCTACATCCAAAGCCTCAGCCAGAGAACCCCACCTGATCCCCTTGATGACCAGCAAGACACTTCAGATGACATGGAGAGCATTCGCTCCCTGCTACAACTGGCAGCTCCTTCCCAGATGGATAGAGGCATGGAGGATAGGGAGGAAGAGAAGGACAACACTCAAGAGTTGCTGCAAGCGGTGCTTACCACACTACAACAGACCGAGGAACACATGGTGCCCCAGAAAACCTCCCAGAAGGTCATCGCACCATCTCAACCTCGATACACTGTCCAACCCTTCCCAAGACCAAAGCAACAACTAGAAGTGGAAACTTCAGCTGAGAATTACGGAAGGACCTCGTGGACCAATCCGGATAGCCGGAGACGACACCGGAAGTTCCCACTTGTGTTTGAGGATCAGGAGCAGCCTCTCAAACGGACCAACGAGAATGCAGAAGAACAGTACACACCACAGAAACTGGCGACCCTTCAGTCTGTGTTTGAGGAGCTGAGTGGAATCTCCGCATCTAAGGCCAACAGCAGACGGGAGGATGGTGAAGAAGATTACGATAATGATAACGACTTGTCCAGGCAGAGGAAGATGGTGTTGGAAGACATCATGGGAACTGATGAATGGGCACCTTTGGAGGAACAAACAGAGACTGAAGAGGAAGAAAGAGGGAGGCATGGGTTTAATCGCAACCTTGAGGATGATGAGCAAGAGGAGGAGGATGAAGAGGACGATTATGTCAAAAGATCCAACCAACCCAACTGGTTCCAGACAGGAAAAGAGGAGGAGCCTGAGGACATTGCAAAGCTTGTGGACTACTATCTTCTGAAAATCCTCGAAAAGAAAGAGCAGGAGCAGCAGAAAAGACAAGAGGCCAGCAAGAGCGAGCAAGAAAGCGACAGAGAGGTGGAGAGAAAAGATGTGGATGAAGATGATGAAGAGGAGGATGACGAGGAGGAGAGGGAAATTAAGCCAGTGCACAGCACATTCCCTGAGTCTTTGTCCAAGATAATCACAATCTCACAGAAGCTAGGAATCCCACCGGAGGAAGTTCTTGAGCTTCTCCATAATGAGAAGCAGAAGGATTTATTGGGAATCCCAAAGAAGTCACGTACACCCTACGCAACCGCTCACAAGACCTTCAACGCAGCACCTCACCGACGGCCGCTCGAGACAACGGAGGGCCACAGCGTCACCCAGGACATCATGAATATCCTCAAGCTGGTAAACGCAGCACAACAAAACAACAACCGACCAACGCAACCGAAAACATCACGTTATTATGAGAGTAAAACCAGCAGGGATGATTATGACGACACTGCTGGTGAGGAAGACGAACTTGCTAATTACCTGGCGTTGAAAATGTTCGAGCATGGACAGAGACGTGCACGTCTGGTGCCATTACGTGACGAGGATCAGCCCGTGTACGAACGCGGTGACTACTTCGATAAAAGCGTGCCACAAAAAAGACCTGCGAATCACGAGAATGCAGCGACAGGATTAGACAACAACACAATGCTGCAAATCCTGCGGTATCTGGATCCGGAGAGCGACGATGCCGATGAAACGGACTCTGAGGGGAAAACAGTCCCTGAAATGTAGATGTGTAGATAACGATTATATTCATTGTTTGAAGTTTGTCATATAATAAAGTATTTTGAAACAAATATATCCCCTAACTGCGTTTAGTCAATGTAGTTCTCCAGCTTTTCTCATTTCTTGTTCTGTATAGTGAAAAAAATTGTATTTTAGTATGAACTCAAGAACTTTTAGTAGTAACTCAATGAATTTGTTCATTAGTTAGCGAATAGAACAATGTATAAAGTCGCTGGCTTTACCTCTTAAACATATGAACACACACAGATTTTCTCCCTCCTAACAACACCACTTATGTTTTCAGTCAGTCAGTATCTTGTGCATGTGATGAGGTCATGTGTGACGTGGCAGAGGTAAATAAAGCATTTGTTCACACCATGGTCCTCTGTGTAATGCTTCTCTCACTGCCGAGCGACCTTTGCATGACATAAAATCTTCTTTTTTTTGGTTATTGGTTTCTGTTTCATGTGCAACCAGGGTCATAGCCCAAAGTGCATTTACATTTGTGTCATGAAAATTTGGTTACATATTTAAATGCATGTATAGAATAAGCTGTAATTATTCTACTACAATTCACACATTCTCAAAAAAAAAATGCATTTTATTATTATAAAATGCATTTTAGTATTTAATAATAATAATTTAAAAAACCTTTCCGTTTGAGTCATTAGCTTGGCTAGTCCTTTTCAGATTTTAAACAGCTTTTCTTTCAGTTTCAGTTCAATCTAAGCTCTATCTGAGAGTTACTGACTGATTGTCTGCACACAGAGAAAAAAAATGAATTTTATATTTACATTTACTGCACAATAAACAGAAACCAGAGGGCTAATTTCACAGTGTAGTCAAATATCCAACATGTACACTACTCACCAAGACTGCATTTATTTGATCAAAAATGCAGTAAAAATAGTAATATTGTGAAATATTATTACCATTTAAAATAACTGTTTTCTATTTGAATATATTTTAAAATGTAATTTATTCCTGTGATGCAAAGATTAATTTTGAGTAATGATAGCATCACATGATCCTTCAGAAATAAAGAACAGCATTTATTTGAAATCATTTTTAACATAATGAATGTCTTTACTGTCACTTTTGATCAAATTAATGCACTGATGAATAAATGTATACATTTCTTAAATATATAGATAGATAGATAGATTTCAGTGCTGTGACTTTTTATGGAAGCTTAATTAAATACATTGAGCATATGAAGTTCTTGTCATTGTGTCTTTGAGGAGTGAGGTGATGGCTGTGATGATCTGAAGATGTTCCTTCAGTATGTGGGTTTGTTTAAATACTCTGCCATTGTCTGTCAAAACATAAAAACAAAACACAATATCTCTGAGTTATATTTGACCAGTGTAAGAATTAAATACATATAAATTTGCAAGGTTATAACATTTATGAATGCCTCGGAAATAATTTATTTGAAAAACAAACCGTCGAGCAGACAGCATCAGTTTGGGTACATATAGTATAAAACACATCTGTGATGAATCACCACCTCAACAAGCTTTTGTGTGTGTGTGTGTGTGTGTGTGTGTGTGTGTGTGTGTGTGTGTGTGTGTGTGTGCGTGTGTGTGTGTTTTTGTGTGTGTGTGTGTGTGTGTGTGTGTGTGTGTGTGTGTGTGTGTGTGTGTGTGTGTGTGTGTGTGTGTGTGTGTGTGCATTTGTTTCTGTGTGTGTTTTTGCTCTTTCATCGATTTGGCCACAGACACTTTGGGTGTTTCCTCCACTTCTCCACCAATAACAAACTCATCCAGGATAAAGCAAGCCTTCTCAAAGTTAGAAAATAATGTCTAATTCACACACCTCCAACACACACAAACAGATATAGATGCCAAAAACATAAATACAAGACTCACATGATTCCGAAAACACATTAACATGCTCTTGATGACATAAAAATCTTGCCAAGAAGATGAGTAATATTACTCTTAACAATATATGCCATAGAAGAGAAAAGCACAAAAAAACTGTAGACAATCTTCAGCAGGAAGTTGCAGGCCTTGTGCGGTCACGCCAGCACCATTTGTGTGATGTCTCTTATGATCTTCTTGTCACGATCGCTGAGAGCTGTGAACCATTTCTGCAGCCCTAGTTTCCCCTGACGACTGAACAACAGCAAGAAACGCATCTACAGCAGAGACACAAATTCATTTGTCCTGAAAATGTCTGTAAGCTTCATTAAGCTGCTTTTGGAAATGTGATGAACTATGTGAAGTATTGACCTGAATACAGCACGAAACACATGGTGAGCGTGATTTCACCAAGTACAGCATGTTCCTGGATCAACATCCTTGTTGATCCTGGAACAACATTCCAATCAACCAATCAAAATTGAGATATAATTTTTAAGGAAATATCAGTTTTAGGCTTACAATCAGGGTTGGGTGCTTCTCTACCCTTGTTAATCTGCTATAATTTCCCTCCGATTTTAGGAATAAATTATGGGTAGGGTTAGGTTTAGGGGTAGGGACTTAGGGTTTAGTCTATACGGACAGTAATGTTGATCCAGGAACATGTCTTATTTGGCAAAATCACGGCGACCCAAAACACACACAGGTCAAATACCACTTGCTTTGTCATAGTCAGAATGTCAAACAACGGAGGACTATCGCAGTTAAAGTATAACTAGGAGTAATAATAAGGGGAAACTGTGTGCTGACAAACACATGCACACACACACACACACACACACTTTTGTTCCAGCAGCACACAGTGTCAGTATCTTACAGATACACAGAAAACACAGAGGGTCCGTGATGAATGTAAGACTCCTCACCAAGACCCCAGTGAAAATCTGTGTTTAACATTTTAGAGCTGTTGCCAAGAGCCTGCATCACTGTTGCCACCAAAAGCATAAACACACACACACACACACACACACACACACACACACAACAAGAGAACCTTAGACCTTTATTTCAATTACTAATTCTTATTAAAGCATATATATATATATATATATATATATATATATATATATATATAATTTAATCCCAAAAAAAATTATAATACTGAAATAAATTATATAAAATAATTGAACAATACTTTACAATTAAATTTATATTAAATTATTAATTTTATCAAAAAAAATATATATATAAATAAAAATAACACACACATACATGCTGCTTGGTCCTGCAGTTAAACTGTACATATCAGTAATATTCATATGCATTTTAATAACCTAAAATCTTGAAGATAATATATAAAAACCAGGTTAAAAGAAGATTAAGCATGCCAAGGTTTTGGGTTCAATTCTCAGGGAACTATTTCCATAATGACTATTCCATAACTCATAACTAAATTAAACCTTGTGTTTTTTTAAGACTAAAGAATTACTACATGAACCATTTTACCTTTAATGACCTCTTAAAATTAAATATAGTTTACATAGACAAAGTAATGTGTTTCTCACTAGTGATGTGAACATGAAACTGCAAATCTGTTTTTAACCAAGAAAAGAGATAAAAGCAACAAACGCAACTTTGTATTTGTGATACAAGAAGAAATACAAATGTTCCTCTTATCAGCACAAGAACAGTGTGTGTGTGTGTGTGTGTTTTTTTTTTTTTTTTTGTGTGTGTGTGTTTGTGTTTTTAAAACACAACAAAGGGTCAAATATAAGGACAGATCCAAGACAAACAGCTCTACAGTACAGAAGAGAAAACACAAAAACAAAGCTCTGTCTGACCTCCATCTGACACTCGGATTCGTATCTTAATAGTTTGAACCTGTCTGTGAATGTTAATGCAAGAAAAAGACAGCAGCATTAACAAGAAGACAGCAGCTGCACACTCGTGAACCTCACCATCCTGAGACTCCAGACTCCCACAGATCCTAAACGAGCCTGCGTAGAGCGACGCACGGGTTCATGTCCAGCAGCTCAGCCGGGACAGTCTCACCTCGGACTGGTGTTGCGAGGACATCCTTTCCCCTCCAGTAAATTCTCCTGAGATATCTCTTTCTCTTTTTTAAATCTCTTTAATGATTTAGACTGTTTAATAACGTGTAAGATCTTTAAATCATGAACTAAATCCTAAAAAAGACGTCATATTTAATCTGACTATAGTCTAAGCCTATATAATAACTATTAATCATATAGGCCTCACAGATAGCACACACGTTGCCCACGTCTGCAAGATGTCTGTTAAAGATTGCTTCATCTAGAAAGCATCTGCTGTGCACAACCATCTGATAGACGTCTTTAAGATGTCAGTTTTACATGCATTCTAAATCATAAACATCTTAAAGACATCTTCTAAACGTCTATTTGACATCTGGTAGGAAGCGTCCTATGTATTGCAGATGAGCAAGCTCTCTAAAAAAATACACCTTGCAGATGTAGATGCAGACGTCAGATAGACGTCTCCGTGATGTACACAAACTAATTGCTTTGAAACATCAGAGGCGCGTTATGTCGTTCATTACCGGTAGATGGCAGACAGCGTTGAGCATCGGTGAGTGGCGTGGATCTACGAGCACTCATGTGACCCCGGTGCCGGTTAAAAGCACCGGCGAGCATCCGCGAGCACAGCGGGCGACCGGAGCGACAGCGCGGGTGTGAGAATGTCTCTGTACCGGAACTCAGCATGGTTCCTCAAAGGACTCAGCGAATTCACCAAGTAAGAGCTGCACTGCTTCAAAAATATCACAACACCTTATTACAATATTAACAAACATAATGCTTAATTAATACGCATTCAAATACATAATATAATATGATGTAATATTATAGGCTACTACTACTAATATAATATAATATAGGCTAATACAATATAACGTTGCATAAATACTCATGCAACATTTAATTTTTAACATCTATAATGATGATGTTAAATATTGCATGGGTTAGATTTAAGTTATTCTACTACAACTGTTTATCTCTTATTTTATAAAATGTATTTAATGCATTTTTTGTATATTTTATTATTATTTCTGTATTTATTAGTTTGTTTTTTATGTGTAATGGGCACTGAAAAACATATAACAAATAGTTTTGACCTTAAATTTTATCAAAATATTTGGACATATCGAGCATTTGTCTGTAGGCCTATTGGATTTTTAACCGTATGATGCAATAATTCTTAAATCATAAGGGAAAAATTTCTTAATGTTTGCTCTTTACTTCAAAACATATTCATTCGTTTTTCTTCAAAATGATGCAAAAAATAAAAGAAGTGTTGCACATCATAAATTATGACAACATAAATCATGGTAAGGGTAAAAAAAAGCTTTCAAAGTCAGTTTCTTACATTTGAAAAACTAACTTTATTTTTAGACAGCATAATACGGTGATATAATAAATGGTGCACCGAATATGTTCAAAACAATACAAAAAGAACTCAGGGGTCACATGTTGCTTTTTGTTTTCCATGAAATCCAATTTTATAAAAATGATTAGCCTATAAATTCTTGGGAGTCATAAAAACACTCAAACCGTGTCATCTCACTGCTGCTGTTTATCGTGCAGTGGCCCCTGCATCTCTGTTTTTTCCTTCTAATATATTGTCACCCGGGTCAACCTCTCACGTCCCATAATGGGACACACATCACCCTTAACAGTGCACGCATTTACCGAGAAAAGCTTGATTCCCCCCAGCACCTCCTCGCTCCACTTCATCCCTCCGCCTGGCCTGGCACGCGTGGACAAAGCCAGCCTTTGAGATCGAGTCAAGGGCACGCGCGCCGCCGATGTCAGGAGCGGTGCTATCAGAGGACGCACTGATGGTTCACTCTCATTAGCTAAGCGATGACGCAAGGTGGCACATTAGGACAGAGCTTCTCAAGTGGTTTCACTTCAGGACTCACAAACATTCTGACAACGTTAACAGAACTTTCGTTCAACGTTACCTGGTCTTTAATAATGTTCTCTAAACAGCACAAACTTTGACTTTTGAATGTTTTTTGAGCGTTCTTGAACATTTCCAGATTTGCAAACTGCTAAAATGGAATGTTCCCTCTTAATGAAATTCCCCTTGCATTCTGGTAGAGTTTTCTCAAAGTTATAAACAAACGTTCTTCCAGTAACATTAATAGAACGTTCATTCAAAGTTATCTGGTCTTTAGTAACGTTCTCAAAACGGCATTTATTAAAAAAAAAAAAAAAATTGGTAGCAAATTAACATTATATGTACATCATTCATGGAATGTTTTTTCAAAAAAGTTTTCGTTAAATGTGCATCTAACATGTCCTTAATGATGCAACTTGTTAACATTCAAAAGTAATGTTTACAAAGCTTTCAGAACCACTCACCTACGTCTGCAAGATGTCTGTTAAAGATCTCTTCATCTGGAAAGCATCTACTGTGTACAAACATCTGATAGACGTCTTTAAGATGTCAGTTTTACATTAAAAATAATAAACATCTTAAAGACATCTTCTAAATATCTATTTGACATAGGAAACGTCCTATAGACGTATTGCAGATGAGCAAACACTCTAAAAAATACGTCTTGCAGACGTCATACAGACGTCTCCGTGATGTACATGTGCTGTCAGCGACCATTCTGGCAAAGTTATAAACAAACGTTCTCACGGTAACTTTAATCGAACATTCATTATCTGGTCTCTACAAAAACAAAATCTGTACATCGTTAATGGAATGTTTTTTCTGAGACATTTTAGTTGAACATTCGTCTAGCATTTTTTAAATGTTGCTGCTCGTTACTTTTGAATGTTCTCTGAACATTCTTGAACATTTCCATGTTTGCAAATCACTAAAATGGAATGTTCCTCTTAATGGAATATTCTCTGAATTTCCCTAGCATTCTCAAAGTTATAAACAAACGTTCTTCCAGTAACGTAAATAGAGCATTCATTCAAATATATCTGGGCTTTAACAACATTCTCAAAATGTTAGCACAAAAACAGTACATCGTTCATGGAATGTTTTTTTCAGAAACGTTTTAGTTGGATGTTCGTCTAATATTTTTTAATACTTGTTTCAGAAAGTTCAGGGTACATTATCATTTTTAAAATGATGGAATGTTCCAAAGAAATAAAACATTTTTTAACGCATTTTAAATGTTCAGAGAACATTCAGAAATAACGTTTTCATAATAACATTTAATAATGGGGCTGTTAATAAAACATTCTTAGAACATATTTCTGTCAGTTGGGTTCTTCCATTGCCATGATCTGAGTGTGTTGTTGAATAGTCCAAAGCATGCAAAAGGTGAACTAATTGTTTCACTGAACAAATCTAGCAGTGTTTTGAGAGATGCATGCTCAGGTAAACCTGTGACATTTCGAGACTAATTAAACGTGTGTGTCACAGGGGGGCATATCTGTCAGCGTCTAAAAACTTTGTTGAGAAGGACCTGGAGACGTCAGTGGTGGGCCGATCCTTCCTGATCACCGGAGCTAACAGCGGGATCGGGAAAGCCACTGCCATGGCCATCGCCAAGAAAGGTGCGTGTTGGAGAAAAACAGCGGTGGTTGGTAAAATAGAAACCGATCTTGTGGTTCATGGTGTATTTAGATTCTTCAAATGCTTTCCATTTGTTTATGTGAATACAGTTGCTCTAAAAAGTATTTGGACACTTTGGTCACACAATAAATGTTCAAGTGTCATTGCATTAGATAACAAAACCCAGAATCTGAAAACAAATTATGCTAGTCCTTCACTTTTCTTTGTTGTAGCTTTACTTTTGCTCTGCATTTATCTACATTTATGCATTTTATCTTAATTTATTTATCGGCATTTATGCATTTATTTAAAGCAATGACATTCAGACAGTGTTATTTAAGTCTCCAAACACTTTTTGTGCTGCAGTTTAACCTGTTGACCCTCTTCTTTAGGTGGTACCATCCACATGGTCTGCAGGAACAAGGACAAGGCGGAAGAAGCCAGAGCGGAGATCGTCAAGGAGTCTGGAAACAAAGTACGTTTGGGATTGTTGGCCTGCAGTTTAATAGTTAAAGGCGCTGATTGTAACACAGCTGGCTGTAGAAGCTTCCACCACTGTGGCACTCTTTGAGCAAGTCATTTAACCTCAGGTCACACCAGGAGAACTGAACCTGCAGTAAAAATGAGAACGCAGCTGCTTAATGAAGAATAATGTAGTAGTTTGCAAATAAGTTACCATTTTTACAGAAGCCGACTGAATCATTGAAATGCCTCATATATGTATCTACACGCTGTCTGAAAACAGATGTCCATCTGCAACTGTTTCTAATGCTAGATGTTCTAGTAAAATACGTGACCTTTGGCCTCTGTGTTTGGCTGCAGGAGATCTATGTGCATATTTTGGATCTGTCCGAAACCAAGAAGGTGTGGGAGTTTGCAGAGTCTTTTAAGAAAAAGTACAAAACCCTCAACGTCCTGGTGAGGCTTTAAAATAGCGTATACACTACTGTTCAAAAGTCTGGGGTCAGTAAGATTTATATATATATATATATATATATATATATATATATATATATATATATATATATATATATATATATATATATATATATATATATTTTTTTTTTTTTTTTTTTTTTTTTAGAAATGTATGCTTTTATTCAGCAAGAACATTAAATTGATCAAAAGTTGCCAATGTTACCAAAGATTTCTATTTCAAATAAACGCTGTCCTGTTGAACTTTCTATTCATCAAAGAATCCTGGAAAATAATGTTTCAACATCGATAATAATCAGAAATGTTTCTTGAGCACCAAATCAGCATATTAGAATGATTTCTGAAGATCATGTGACACTGAAGACTGGAGTAATGATGGTGGAAATTCAGCTGCACATCATACGAATAAATTACATATTTAAATATATTCATATAGAAAATAGTTATTTTAAATTGTAATATGTGACCCTGGACCACAAAACCAGTCATAAGTGTCAATTTTTTGAAATTGAGATCTATACATCATCTGAAAGCTGAATAAAGGACAATATTTGGCTGAGATATAACTGTTTGAAAATTTGGAATCTGAGGGTGCAAAAAAATCTAAATATTGAGAAAATCGCCTTTAAATTGTTCAAATGAAGTTCTTAGCAATGCATATTACTAATCAAAAATTAGGTTTTGATATTTTTACAGTAGGAAATTTACTAAATATCTTCATGAAACATGATCTTTACTTAATGTCCTAATGATTTTTGGCATAAAGGAAAAATCGATAATTTTGACCCATACAATGTGTTTTTGGCTTTTGCTACAAATATACCCCAGCGACTTTTGTGGTCCATGGTTACTTATTTCATATTTTTACTGTATTTTTAATCAAATAAATGCAGCCTTGGTGAGTGTAAGAGAATTCTTGCAAAAGCATGAAACAAATCTTACTGACCCCAAACTTGAATGGTAGTGCATCTATATTTTAAATGGCATTACCAGCCAGTGGAAGTAATGAGAATGTGATTGGTTGATTGATTTGACTGTGACAGATCAATAACGCCGGCTGTATGATGACTATGAGGGAGGTGAATGGTGAGGGTTTGGAGAAAAGCTTTGCAAGTAACTCTCTGGGTAAGTGAGCAAACAAACAAAACTAGCTCGATATCGCCTCTTTCCTACTAACTTTATAATGAATAACATCTTTAATACTTTAGTTTTGACCTGATGTCTCTGTTGTGTTCCTCAGCCGTGTACATCCTCATCAAGAGCCTCATTCCTCTGCTGGAGAAGAGCACTGACCCCAGAGTGGTGAGTAAACCAGAGACCGAGAGCGACAGACAGAGGTCAGACGTTCGGTCAGCATCTCTCTCCTCTCCTTCAGATCACAGTATCATCCGGTGGGATGCTGGTGCAGAAACTGCGAACGGGAAACCTGCAGTCTCAGAGGGGCAGATATGACGGCACTATGGTGTACGCACAGAACAAGGTACATGTACTGTACACATAGAGAGTCCAAAGGAAAGCTTGTGCCAACATACAGAAACACTTTGCTTTGGAACCATTTGCTAGTTTAATCATTTATGTTATAGTGTTCACTGTTTGATTACGTAGAGTACTGCGGTTCAGTGCATTTAAACTACATTTTAAAAATCAGACAAATGATGGCAGTCCCAGTTTAGTGATTGGTAAAATTTTTGTAATGTTTTGTAACAAATGAAGTCTCTTCTGCTCACTAAGGGTGCATTTATTTGATTAAAAATATAATAAAAAATTGCAATTTTGTGAAATTTTATAATTTAAAAGATTTTTTTTTTATTTGATTAAATATTTTATTATTTTAATATTATTGCAATTTAAATAACCGTTTTCCATCATTACTCCAGTCTTCAGTGTCACATGATCTTCAGAAATCACTTTAATATGATGATTTGCTGCTCAAGAAACATTTCTGATTATTATCAATGTTGAAAACAGTTGTGATGCTTCATGCTTTTGTGGAAACATTTTTTGTAAGAATTCTTTAATGAAAAGAACAGCGTTTATTTAAAATAGAAATAGCATTATAAATGTCTTTATTGTCACTTTTGATTAATTTCATGCATACTTGCTGAATAAAAGTATTAATTTCTGTCCCAAAAAAATCTTACTGATCCTAATCGTTTGAATGTTAGTGAAAAATTACTTATAATTACAAAAATATGCATGACTTTTCTGTCTCACTGACTTCATTAGCTGTTTGTTTCTTAGTGATTCGTGCGATGTCAGAAGGGACTTCTATGTAGTTTTTTCTTTGTGTTTCAGAGGCAGCAGGTGGTGATGACGGAGCAGTTTGCTAAAGCTCACCCCAACATCCACTTCTCTGTGATGCACCCCGGATGGGTCGACACGCCAAGTAATTGCACACACACAATCATCATGAATTTAAACCGTGCATGAATGATTATATATGGAATATTTTTTCCTTGTAAAAAATTAAAATAAATAGTTACATCACCTAAAACATTGCCATTTCTGCCAGACATACTGTATACATTTTTACCTTCAAGCTTGATGTTGTTAATTTGTCAGATCACATGTTCAGTGTTATATACCTCGAATGCACTGGTTGCTTTGGAAATAAGTGTCTGCCAAATGCATAAATGCAGATATTTATTTATCATTTGTTCAGACTGATTTGATGATGTCTGATCTTGATGGATTCATTCTCGCCTCTCGTTCTTTAGCCATTGCAAACGCGATGCCTGATTTCCACAGCTCAATGAAGGAGCGTTTGCGGACACCAGAGCAAGGGGCTGATACGGTCGTGTGGCTCGCTGTGTCCGAGGCGGCTGTCAAGAATCCAAGTGGGCGTTTTTTTCAGGGTGAGCAAGCACACACCCACACAAGACACCTTGCTGTCCACACAGGCAGCAAATGAAATCTCATGAGTGACAGAATGCACACAAACAGCACTACTAATGTTGAAGCACACGGGAGCCACAACTGGTTGCAAGAGACTTGCATTAACATGTTTCTAAAGTAATGCTCTAATATGCATAAAAGTACATGCATTTTTAAAATTAGATGAAGCAACTTTTGAATAGATGTTTTTAGGTATTAAATTGTTCACTTTTTGTTAAATATTAAGGCAGCATTGCATCTTTTGCAAAGACAGCCATCTCAAAATGCATTGTGACAAGTTCAGTGAAACCATTAATCCAAGATTGCTTGGCAATATTCCGATATAAAATATACTGCTATTTCTGTGAAAATTACAAATTACACAATATTCGTGCATGTTATGCATCTAAGACTATGCTTTAAATGTTTATTTCCAGAATTTCAAGTTTGTGTCTCACAATTACAAAATATAAGCTATTTTCTTGAAGTTCTGACTTTGAGTTTACATCTTGCATTTTTTTTTCCTCATTAGGTGGAGTTTACAATTTCTTGCCCCGAATTTTTAAAGTCAGAATTGTGAGATGTGAACTCAAAATTATGAGGAAAAAAGTCATAATAGTCACAATTATGACTTTATAACTTTATAACCATTGTGAGATATAAACTCGCAATTGGGATAAAAATTTGCACTTAACTTTTTAAATTTTTTATTCATGGTGGAAATAAGCTTTCATAGTTTCAATAGTATCAATATGCAAGTGTCAAATTGGAATTAATTATGCTGTGGGGCACAAAATTGCTTTCCAAACCAGTCCCTGAGGCACCATGACAGTTAGGATGCGCCCTTAGAAGGCAGCTGCCTATGTAGGCAGTGGGCAATGAGGGAGCGCACTAGTTTTTGGAACCGAGGTGCTGTCTTTCTCTCCGTCTCCTCCAATAAGGCATCCATCTGTTTCCATATGAAACAAGTAAGCCTTTCAGGAGACAGAGAATGGATGAAAGACGCTGATGAAATCAAGAAAAGCATGAGCAGTAGAGAGAAGACGAGGAGAATACAATCAGTGTACAAAGAAAGACTGGACAATGAAACTGAAAGAGAGAAACAGAGCATAGCAAAAGGAGGATGAAAGGAGAAGGAAAGAGCGAGAAAGATCAAGAAAGGGAAAAGAGAGTTGGCGGAGCTCCAGTGCAGCTGTAGTGGGCGGAGCTTCTGTACCAGACACGGCCGGAGTGAACTCACAGTGACCTTACGACCTTTTGGGACTGGGAAAACCAAACAGCCACTACTCAGACTTCAAGGCAAGACTACTGGTGAATAGAGTAAAAATTAACTAATAATAATAAATATCTTAATAATTTCCTCAAGTTGACAGTACATCAGGAAAATTGTTTTGTATTACAAGTTTTATGAAATGTAAACATGCTAATGAGGCATTAGATAATAAAATGCACTAATTTGCATAAATGTCCAGAACAGAAATCTGAACATTGGATAAAGCCAGGTTCAAACGTCTTGTTTAATTTTAATGACATATTAGAGGTAAAGGTTTTTACAGATGGGATTTTCGAGATCTATAATCACTCCATAAACCAGAAAATAGTCAACAAAAATATGTAAAAATGTTGTATAAAATCAGGTGAATTATATATGAACAACCCCCATTTGTAAAAACCTTCAGAAAATAGATAAAACTAAATTTTGGTGAATGTAAATACTACTAAAGTGAAGAAAAAAGTATATAAAAATATATATTTTATATTCTACAGTGTGTATAATATATGTATATATTTTATACACACTGTAGATGAAATCTACAGACGCAAATAAAGTGTAATTTTTTTGGGGGGAGGGGAATATTTTAGCTACATATTTAAATCTCAGAAATATTCAGATTACGTAACCATTAGAAGTTACTTGCGACTGCAAACACTGTTGTGGCCTTGATTTTCGTTTCCATGGTAACAGTGACTTCTCTGATTGGTGCATTTTGTTTCAGGATGATGGGTAATGCAGTTCTTCTGAATTCGGGAGAAATCAGACATATGGCTTCTACAGAGGCATATATAATCATAGCTCTCTACACACATACAGTATACATCTATTCTTCAGGCAACAGGAATCATTTCTCCAGGTGAATTCGGGCAGATGTAGTGTCTTAAACATCCTTTTGTCTTTCTGCTTTACATGCATTAGATCGGCAGATGGTGTCGGCTCATCTTCCCTTGGCCTGGACGCACAGTTCACAGCTGGAAGATCAGAAATTCATGAGCGTCATGGAGGATCTGGCCAAAAGCTTCCAGCCTCATTAAAGAAACTCACATGAAAACACAAATGGATCACAAACAGATGCCAAACACTAATACACAACATATTTTAACAGTTTAGACACATTAGTCTCACCCGTAAAAAAAACATGTGAATGTTCTTACAGTATCTCACAACAAACTTTTAGCTGTAGTTTAAATTTCCTCCAGTACTCAGAAAGTTTGAAGGTGTGAACGGCTGTTATACTCAATAAATGCTTGAATATGTTTAAGTCTTTTACCACCACGACTACTTCCGGTCTCTTCCTGTTCTATTTCCTCGTACATTTCAGTTCTCTCCTCTCATCGGTCACATCAAACGCAGGAACTGTTCTTTTCCGACAGCTGGTTCTGACACCATGTGATCAATCTCAGCCAATCACAGTGAGTTCTCATTCTCACTGTGTCGGTGACTCCAACGAATCAGGTCAATCAGGTGGGAACCCGTTCTGACCGGAGTCACCCCAGCTGTCAATCACTCACTCACAGCCAATCACCTGATGCAGGACAGGAAACTGACTGAAAAGGACATTTCCTGCTTTCGGAGGCCTGTGATTGGATGTTCCTTTGGTTTGATGGCGTCACCTGATGTTCCAGAGAATGAGGAAGTGTTATGTTCAGTGTTTTTTGTTTGTTTGTTTGGTTTTTTTAATCAGTATTTGTTCTAACAATAACACTTGATTACATTTCTACATATATAGACTGGGTTATTAATTATGATTGTACTTTGAAGCAGTTTTGTCAAACTTTAATAAATGTCTTTGAAGGTGTGTTGGTGTATGTCAGGGTTATTATATTTAACAAAAATATTGAAAAAAATAAAATAAAATTGTTACTTGAAATATAATAAACATTAACTGAAATAAAATATAAAAATATTTTTTCCATGTTTCCAAGAAAGCATTTCTTATTTTCACTAAGTTTAACTTTATGTACTAAAACAACTCAAAGTGAAAATGAAATAAAAACTATAGACATTATATATATATATATAAACTAATAAAAATGGCAAAAACACAAGTTAATTACTAAAACAAAACATTAAAAAAAAACATGTAAACTATAATAAAACTGTAATAGTAGCTCAATGTTCCTAAAATAACACTGGTGTATATGGCAAATATATTGATATATATTAAGATTTGCATTGTTATATTTTTATGGCAATTACTAAAAGTTTCAATCTTACTGTAAAATTATATTGCATTCCCCCAAGAAACTTTGCATTCACTCGCAAAAGCATTAAAATGTTTTTTCCACCCATCTCAAAATATTTATCAGTTTTCCATGACCAGTTTTTTTTTTTTTTTTTTTTTGAGTGAACGCAAAAGCATTGCAATTTTTTTCCTCCCATCACCATTTCCCTTAGAATTCACCAAAAGCATAAAAAAACAAAAACAAGAAACAACTTTAACATGCAATTTAAATGACCAGAAGAACCATATCTCTTGCATGAGATACAGCATAGATCTTTATTGTAATATTTCACTCAATCTCTGTGCTGAAACTACCAGTCAGCATTAAGACTTGTGTCAGTTTTCATATTAGTGGCAGAAGATTCTTGTATGAAAAATACAGATGTTTGAGCTCAACTTGGTATATATATATATATATATAGAGAGAGAGAGAGAGAGAGAATAATACTTCATTACAGAACTACTGAAGTAAAGTAAGTTTTAGAAAAAGCACATAGAAAAACAGATCTCAAAGTCATTTAGAGTTATTTACAGTTTCAGGGTTTGCGCATTAGAAGCGTGTTGAACTTTACAATGTTTTCAGCGTCTGAAGATAACAGTTTGTGTGATTTTACATGGTGGTTAAACTGAACCGTGACTCCCTGAAGTGTCAACAGATGTTAAAGACACATAAGAGCAATAACTCGAAACAAAAATGACTTTAACTCTTTCCGGGATGAATCTCACGACATATTCTTGACAGATTTCGTGAGATTCACCCTTGACTCTCAGCACGTTTTCATAGTAAATGGAGGAAAAATAATTAACAAAAAGAAAACAGAACTCCCTCAGTTCCCTGATGAGAAATTATAATCGTTGTCAGTATCTTTCGATTTAAATGACACCAAAATGATGTCACACAAACCCTGCTTTCACTGCAGTCCAAAGCTCTTACATTCACACCCTGTTTCATTTTTACATTAAATGAGGAAAATCAGCAACAATCCTGCTGAAAACTGCTGGTTAGGAATGTTTTGAAGCATGGCTGCTGGTTTAAGCTGGTTTGAGCTGGTCCTAAGCAGCTAGCTCCTGCTCAGGACCTGCTCAAGCCAGCAGCCATGCTTCAAATCATACCTAACCAGCATATGCTGTTTTTTCTTTAGCAGGGAAAATATTATTGAATGGGAATGAAATTATTTACAAAGCGTGGAATGAGACGTATATCGAAACGAGCAAGCGCTTTACACAGGCACGAATCAGACATTTAAAAGTGAAAGTAATGCAAACACTCGCACAGACGCCATTTGTACCGTCAGATCACAAACACACACAGACTGTGCAATTCAGTGCAAGGAACAGAGAACCCGGCAAGACAATGAACGACTGAGAAATGTGACAGCCGAGAGAAAAAGAGATAATGTGAGGAGAGGGTCAAGACGAAAAGAAAGAACTAAAGTAAAACATAAACAGCGCTGGTCAGTTATAATGTTTGTAAACAGCCTGGAATTCTCTCTTCTCATTGGCCAATGTGACGTTGACTGTGAACTGTGCATAAATTTAAATCATCCAGCTTCAGAAATATAACTATTTAAAGAAACAGTGCATTCAAAACGACAATTCTGTCACCATTTACTCAAGTTGTTCCAAACCTGTTGAATACAGAAAAGTTCATATTCCAAAGTCATCTTAAACCATATCATAGCTTTGTGTCAGGAACAGACCGAAACTTTAAAACTCGCACCCTCCGACGCATCTCTCAAATCTCATTTGCATATAATGACCTTAGGTTAGGTGCCATATTCAAATAAACAAGGCCGTAAGGGATAGACTTGCACACTAGTTCATAATTTTCACAACTTTTATGGAGTATTCTCTTTAGAAAGTTTATTTTTTCTTCCGCTGAACAATCGGTATGTTGTAAGACAGCAGTACAATCCATTAAACACAATGTACTTCAGACCCTCACTGCTTCATTTTCATTCCTATCAAAAATAAAAATTAAATATGGCACTACCCTGACTAAGGTCTACTCGTCAGGTTTGACATCAGTAAAAGAAATACCACTGGTTGTCATATAAACTGCAAACTGGCAAGCTGGATTATACGAATACACTAATGAGAAGAAACAAGTTAATTTTGTTGAATATAGCATTATTATCACGCATAGGACTAGTTTTATTGTTTGTTTTTGCCATTTTGGGTTTTAGAAGCTATTATGCAGATTCAGAAGAGTTGTAATATAGTGCAAAAGCCGTATGGACTAATTATATGATGCTTTGTTGGAACCCCAGTCCTCATTCACTTCCACTGTATGGAAAGAGCAGCATCAACATTCTGCTAAACGTCTCATCTACTGTTCCACAGAAGAAAGAAAGTGATTTGAGTTTTGGAAAGACACGAGTAAATGTTGTAAATGCTGAGAATTTTTGGGATAAGCATCACTTTTACATGCAAGTTTGTTTTAGCCATGGGATTAAAAAAAGGTAACTGTGAATTTTTAATCTCTCAATTCTGACTTTTTTTCCCCACAAAATTATGAGTTTATATCTGGCACATTTACATTCTGGCTTTTTTCTTGCAATTCTGAGGAAAAAGGCAATTACCGTTTTAATTCCATGGCAAAAAAACAAACTCAGAATTAGGAGAAAAAAGTCTGAATTAATGCAAACTAAGAATTCTGGGGGAAAAGTCAGAATTGCAATATGTAAATGTGCAATTATGAGTTTTGCAATTGTGTGGAAAAAAGGCAGAATTGTGACAAAAAATTGCAGTTACTTTTTAAAAAAAATTATCGCAAGGCAGAAACAAGTTTCAAAATTTGAACTTGTCTCTAAATCACAGAGAAGGATGATTAGTGCTATAAATAGTGTTTTACAGCTGAACACTACTGTACTAACTTAATGCGTTTAATCATAAAATGCTCCACGGATTTTATGCTACACTTAATGTTCCGCATCTGCCTGCGTGACATTTTAGAGGGAAAATGACAAGTTTGTACGGGAATGTTCCATCGTTACTATGGAACACTAATTTCCATGGTAACACGAGTGCTGGTTACCATGACCAGTAGTAGCATTCAAATTCAAAAAGGGTAAGAAGGATAAACCAGAAAGATGGCTGAAGAAGAAACAGGATGTTGGACGAAGGAATACTTCCTGTGTTTGAGTGGTACTTCTGGACGGAGGGAATACAACAAGTACAAAATGACAGAAACCTTCAGCCTGTGACAAAGCCATGTGCACAAATTTTGTGCTTTCAGAAGTACCTTGAGTTCACGTTTGCTCAAATCCAGGTCATCATACCTCATAAGAGACATGAACGGCTGATTCACAAAATCAAGGAGGATTCCAAAGACACACACATATTCACAGACACCGTGTTGAAGTGTCTGACTCCACAGCTGAAGGACGAGAGAGTTAGACAGGTGGGAGAGCGTTTCTATGACATCTGCTGGCGGAGTGTGGGCGGTGCCTTCAGAAACAGCCAATCAGCGAGCAGAGGATCCCGCCGCTACACTGCTGCCCACCACCTGCGTCATGTCCCAGATCTGCACACAGACCAATCAGACTTCTTTCATCAAACACAGTCAGAACAAATAAGCAAATCTATTCTGCATACGTTTCATGCATGAAAGTAATATGCATACTTAATAATATGGATAACTTAATGCATGCTGCTCAGTATAGTCTATAACACACTAGCAGTATTATTTAGTAGGTTTTTTACTTCAATTTTTATTATGTATTTATTATTATTCTAAATACTTCTAAGCAGCATTAATTAATTTTATTTCAGTTCTAGTACTTCAGCTTAAACTTCAGTTATCTCAGTTAGTTGCCATGGCAACTAATTTCCAATTTTAATTTCTTTTTTTTTGTCTAATATTAATATTTTATTTCACTATGATGCCTTACTAGCTTACTTACTATTTCAGTATTAGTAATTTTAATACTTCAGCTTAAACTTTTCATTTATAATTGTTTTGTCTAATATTAATTTCACTATAATGCCTTACTAGCAGTGTTATTTTAGTATTTATAATCTATTATAATATTGAATAATATTTTGAATTCACTTTTTATATTTTTCATTTTAGTTTGATTAATTCTGTTATGTAATTTTGTCATTTTTTATTAATTTACTTATTTTTCTTAATTACTTCTATATAACAAATTAATTTTTATTTCCGATTTAGTACTTCAGCTTAAACTAATTTCAATTAGTTACCATGGCAACATATCTAAATTTTCATTTAGGTTTTTGTCTAATATTAATATTTTATTTTACTATGATGCCTGACTATCAGTGTTATTTTAGCATTATTTATATATTTTAGTATTTATTAATATTTTGAATTTATTATTTTTATTTTCAGTTTTCATTTAACGTTAAGTCTAACTTATAAGTATTTTGTTGTGCTTTTGTCATTTTTATTATTTTATTTTTTAATAATTTTATATAGCTTAAAATGAATCAATATTTCTGTTTTACTTTTAGTATTTACTTTTAGTAATTTTAGTTCTTCAGTTTAAACTTATTTTTTTCAGATAGTTGCCATGGCAACATTTTTTATTTTAATTTGAGCTGAATTTTTTTTAATTCTCAAAAACAGTTTGACTGAAAAAAATAATGCTTTCTTTAATATAGTCATTTTGAAATAAAAAGCTTATTTTATTTATTTAATGTTATTTTGTCTCAAATTATTTAAGCTGGATGTCAGGGAGGACATGTTAGAAATCAAAGCTGATATTATTTGTTTCATTGGACACAGTGAAAAATTAAAAGTTAAGCACGCTGAATTGTGGGAAATGATGTTCCAAGCAGTGTGATCTGTTGATATACTGAACAGTCTGATAAATGTAGTAGGTAATCTAGATAATCTGTGTATATAACAATAAACACACTGTGTTGATACAGATACTGCATACTGTAGAAATAACACTAACAGTACGATGATATGCTACTTATAGTCACTAAAATACAAGAACAAAAGTGTGTGTGACCTTAACAACTCGATCACTCCCACACGTGACCATCAGTCCTCGGCTCGGGTCCATGTCCATGTGAGCGATGTTGTGTTTCCCTTCATGAAACGTAGCCAGAGGCGTCCGACTGCAATATGCAAATACACAAGAATGAGTACAACTGACAGAATCAAACAGACAAAAAAAAAAAGAGGGAAAAAAACTCACTCTTCCTCTTTGATTGTGTCGTAGCAGTCGTCACACACGCGCACCTGGAACTCAAAGCCCATGATGGGGTACGTGGAGCGTTTAGAACTACACTTCCCACAAATCGCCTTACCACACTTCCTGCAGTGATGCTGGGGACAGGAAATGACACGGGCATTACATCATGAAACACTGAGATGCTTCGTTAAAAGAATATTTCACCCAGAATGTTACTGAAAATTCACTGATCCTCAGGCCATCCAAGATGTAAATGCATTGTTTCTTTGTGATTTATATAAACAGAAGATGACTTATGTGATTAGAATTTTAAAAGATTACTGCATTCCATCACTTGCTCACCACTGGATCCTCTGCAGTGAATGCGGTATTATGGATTCGTAATTTGGCCAGAAGCATTTGTTTAAAGTTAAAACACCTTAGTAATGGATTTGTTTCTGACAAACACACATCTTTTGTCTTCTCCAGATGTGAACTGATGGACTGGAGTGTTGTGGATTACTTGTGATGTTTTTATCAGCTGTTTGGACTCTCATTCTGACGGCACCCATTCACTGCAGAGCATTCATTGATGAGACACTGATGCAATGCTACATTTCTCCAAATCTGATGAAGAAACAAACTCATTTACATCTTGGATGGCCTGAGGGTGAGTAAATGTTCAGCAAATTTTTGGGGTGAACTACTGCTTTAAGGCAACTTAAAAGTGCAGATGCCCAAATAGGCCTAAAAGAGCATCAAAATGTTTATGAACGTTTATGTCAGAGCGGGAGATACAGACTTGGATCTCTATATTGTTAACTGTAACTGTTGCGCTCAGTACCTGTCGGAGCCCCAGGGTCTTACTGTCCCACATCTGCTTTATATTCCAAAAAAACGGCTGTGCACATTTCTGACAGGAATCGCTGTCCAGCCACTGAGGAGCCTGAAATAAAGAGATCGCATACGTCTCCATGACATTTTGAGCATTGAGTTGCTTTCCGGTTACCATAGAGATGGATGTGACTGATGACTGACTAGAGGTTGCCATGGCGACGGCAAGAAACTTCGTCACTGCTTCATGATTAAACAATTTAGTCATGGACTCGTTCAATCATACGTTCTAATATTTATGGTGTGTGTGTGTGTGTATGAGTGTGTGAGAGACAGACGACTTCCTTTTTGACCAGCAAGTGCATCTGAGCTTGTATTATATCAGTCTTTATAAAGGATTTAGAAGTATTAAGTACCTCTTCTCGTGTTGTCTCCATGTTCCACACTGTTATTCCTCCATCAGCAGAGCAGGACAGCAGCTGATGGGTCAGCGGCAGATACCACAGCGCCTGGACCTTCTCACTAAATCAGACAGAAAGAGAGAATGATTGACCGTCCAAGACAACTGACTTCCTGTATACTGTTGTCTCTTTTGCTTACAAAGATGGCATTAAAATACAGTAAAAATTGAGAAATAGAGTATTATTACAATTCAAAATAGCTGTTTTCTATTTGAATATTTTAAAATGAATATTCTTGTGTGTTTTTTTTTTTGTTATTTATGTCTTTAGTGTCACATGATCTTCAGAAATCATTCTAATATGTTGATATGCTGCTCAAGAAACATTTCTGATTATTATCAATGTTGAAAACAGTTGTGATGCTTCATATTTTTGTGAAAAATGTGATACATTTTATTTATTTTTTTTTAATATTTTGATAAATAGAAATAGAATAGATTTATTTGAAATATAAATTTTTGTAAATAATTTTTTCTTTACTATCGGTCACTTTTAATGCATCTTTGCTGAATAAAAGTATTAATTATTAAATGACCCCCAACTTTCACATCACTCTGCAGTCTCTTTAATCTCACATAATAGAATAATTCAAACTCAAATCAATCCGTCACATTCATTTATTTACTTATTTGGTAAGCATCAATGAAATAAGAAGATAAATGTATAGTTAAATGGTTATTATTGCAAAATAAACCCCATAAAGGTCTCGTATCAACCTGAAGTGATTTATTTTGCGATAAGGAGTGGTTGAGTGTGTGTTATCTCTTACATCCCTACCTTTGATTGTGTGGGCTGAAACGTGTCAGAACCGGTGTATTTTAGACGAACACACGCTCAACAGTGATGCGCGGGTCAATGTATAAACAACCCCCACCCGACCGACGTTTTTAACTAACCCGCCCGCAACTCGGACCGTAAAAAAAGAAAAAGAAAATATTGTACCCGACCCGCTTCCTGACCCGCATTTTTTAAAAGTAGTAAATGCTCATCGTAGCGTCATTGGGCCACAGACGTAGGAACTAGGATAAAAACTAAAAAACACACAAACAAAAAAAAAAACTTTATATATTCTAATTTTGTCAAGAATTATAAAAAATTGTCACTAAGCTCATAATTTGTACTAAAATAGTCTAGTCTGGCAATTTCTATTTTGATGTTTCTGCAAGTCCAGCAGACAGTGAGGTTCGGGTTTGTTCCGATCAGAGCTCGTGAGCGGAGAGCGCATATTCCGCTCAGCTCACTCATTCCGTGGGGTCGCTCACTCAACCCAGAATGCCCTGCTGGTTCGAAAATATGTGGAATAAGGGCTGCCTCCCGACTAATTTTTTTTTATAGTCGACTAGTAGTTGTTCATTTAAGCCATTCGTGGAAAAATCGCACCTTTATATTAATTTAATTACTTAAATAGGCTATAGCCTACAGGATAATAAGCGTTATGACCGCACACATAAAGCTTGCCACAAATGATCATGATAATGATCATGAATGTGTCTAAATTAGCAAGGAGACATTTAATTGTTTAGTAATAAACTGGTGTTTTCTGTGTCGCTGCAAAGATGAAGTTGACGATGCGGACTCGCATGAACGCCAGAGAGAAATGCACATTTCATATGGATTACATAATCAGAGAGTAGCTTATTTATTTTGGTTTGAATATTTTCATTTAAAAGTAGACATTTCAAGCTTTCTGAAATATATAGACTATATTTCTCAAATCTGTGAGGCACAAGCTGAGTTTCGCAATGCAAGTGATCCTGCCGGCGCCTCATTACATTGTCTGCTATATATTTGCATCTTATTTATTAAATACGGGCAATTGGTTGATAAAACATTGATCAAAATTAAGATACAATTTATATAAAAACGAAAATCTTTTAAAAAGATTTTTCTATAAAACAAAACTTAATGAAGTCGTCAAAATCATGTTTTACCAAAAACAGCGCCGTTGCTCCCCAGTCTTCACCTTTTCTCTTGCCGCCTCCATCTTTACCTGCAGACTGAGCTTGTGCGTCATCTTCGCGCCAGTTATTCAGCCAATAAAGTGTAGGCCTATGTATTTCAAAATTGTGTCTTGTACTATATAAATTACAAAGGTTTAATTGGCATCTTTATTTCAAACGACCCGACCGACCGCGACCCGAATATCATTAAAAATATTTTTGGATGACTCGTAACCGCGGGTGACCGCAGGCACCCACTCATTTTGCATCAACCCGCGCATCACTGATGCTCAATGACCATTAATGAAACAGAACGTCATGAAAATCATTCACTTTCAGAATTTTCTTTATAAGAAACGGAACTGAAAATGGAAAATAGTTCTCAATCTTGGTTTCTATGCCATTTAGAGCCTGGTAGCACATGTGGAAGTGATTCATCGGGTTATTACTGGCAAGCGTGTGTGTGTGTGTGTGTGTGTGTGTGTGTGTGTGTGTGTGTTTTTGTGTTTGTGTGTGTGTGTGTGTGTGTGTGTGTGTGTGTGTGTGTGTTCTCACTGGTGTCCCTGCAGTAGTAATGAGCGTCCCTGTCTGCCACCAATGTCCCACATGATCACACTATGATCAGACGCTCCAGAAAACAGCCACCTCTGAACCGGATCCCAATATAACGCACTAACGCTACCTACAGACAGAGAGAAACACACAGACAGACAGACAGAGAGAAACAGACAGACAGAGAGAAACACACAGACAGACAGACAGAGATACAGTGAGACAGACCGAAAGAAACAGAGAGAGAGAAACAGACAGACAGAGAGAAGGGTGTTAAAGGAAAAGCTCAGGTGTGAAATCAGTTTCTTTTCTTTCATAAAACTGTGCAGACAATCACACAGAACACTCAGATACATGTGTATGTGTTGAGTAAAAGCAAGCTCTAGTTAAGAGACAAAACTGCGCTCAAAAGCCAAGCTAAATCTCACCAAATCTGACTATAAGTCATTAAGGTATTATAACATTACCATTATGAATTTCTGTAAAGCTGCTTTAAAACAATGCATATTGTGAAAAGAGTCATACAAATAAAATTAACTCAGAAATAAAGTAAACAATGTGTTAAAGTTTACAGAAATGTAACTTCAATCCCATAAAACATTATTAGAATTATTTATTTATTCATTTTAATATTTTAAAAATAATAATAATGTTTACGCCAGAATGCTAAAACAATTTCAACTTTTCAATTAGGCTTTTTTTTATATATAAATAAGCACGGTAAGCGTGTGTATATTTTTAGCTGTCTTACCTGCATGTCCCTTTAGTGTAGTAATGACAGAACATGTCTGTTCTTCCAGTTTCAGCAGAGTGATCTGCCCCGAATAATCTCCCACAAAGGCATGCTGGGTATCGTTATCATATCTACATGTGTAGTCAAGAAATACTAACCTATAATAAAACAGTTTATAACACTAAATTATTTTCCAGTCCTTTAATAAGCATAATGACTCTGTTCAATCAAATTTGACAAGATTATTGGTATCAAATCTTTAAAAGACATTCAGGAACTAGATATTCACGATGAGCAGAACTGTATATTCAACTTAACTGTCAGAGTTACTCTACCTTTCAGATAAAGAAATAATTCTTCAATTCAGCAAAGACACATTAAATTAGCCAATAAAATGACAGTAAAGACATTTCTAATGTTATAAACATAAAATGTAAAAATGCCTTTAAATACTTCTCAGAGAGAGACTGAAGTGAAGGATACTGTAAACAGGAAGCCCATGAGCCGAAGCTGTGGCGTCCCAACATAGAGCCGCTCTGAGTGCTCATCCAGCTGATGCTTTTATCATGACCCGTGCTGATCACCCACTGACTCTCCAGAGAGAAGATGAGGTCCGACACACGGTTCTGATGAGCTGCACACACACACACACACACACACACACACACACAAGATCAGGCTTCAAAAGTACATACCGCATACTAGTTTTTCTTTTAAATAGCATGTGAAACTTTATGCAATATGCATGATAAACTGTTGTCACATGACCTCATTTGCATCAGGGTTACTATCGTTAATTAAAACTATTTAAAAACATTTCTGTTCTGGCAAGTAAATGAAATAAATTAAAGTTGAAGCACTAAAATCACCAACTGTAAATAAAACTAAAACTGAACTAAAGTGAACTGAACTATTAAAACTAAATAGCAATATTAAAACTGGTAACAATTTACAATCAGGTCCCATCTGAATTAACTAACATTAACTAACAATGAGCAATGCATTGTTCCAGTATTTGTTAATCCTTATTAATATTAATAACTGTTCATTATTAGTTCATGCTAGATCAGGTCCAATAAATAATGTTTAATTTTAATAATGTATTAGTAAATGCTGACATTAATATTAATTAAGATTAATATGTTTTTATAAGTATTTTTCACTGTTAGTTCATGTAAACATATTCCAAAATCCTAAAAATGACAAAGGCACAAAACAAAATTAGCCAAAAATTGATCTGAAAATATAATAATAAAAGCTAATTTCAAAATTATTAATAAAAACTATAATAGTATAGAAATAACATTAAAATAAAATGATTTGCATGCATGCTCATAAATAAATTCAGTTATTGAGCATTTTAATTAATGATTTTTTCTTTCTCCTGGTTCATTCGCCACACTGGAAATAGAAGATCCAGTTGAGCACACTGCATTTTGGGATACAGTATTACACGAGAGTGCTCTGTTGTACTGCACGTTACGCAGATCATTAAGATACTGCACACAAACACACACTTTTGTGATTTGCTTCATGTCCTCAGGCAGAGAGTTTTCTGCGTTGAGATGTTTGTGGGATGATGTCATTATCTGATGATGTCATTGTGTGTGCTAACAGGGTAACAGTGTAACTGTGTTATTTCAGAAAGAAACAACACACCACATGCAGTTCACAATGCTAACTAATTAAAGTAAACTGCAATATTTTACAGTTATAAGCCATAATTCAATCTCTCTCTCACACACACTTTCCTGACATTGGCTGGTTTTCTCCAGACACATTTTCCAGATCTGCTCTGACTCATCCACTCATAATCATCATCTTGTGTGCGAGTGTGTGTCCAGTGAGAGCTCACATGGGACTCTGAGCCCCAGGGCATGCTGGGAAAGAACAAATGATGATCGGGTGGGGCCCAAGTAAGTAGAGTAGCATGTGTGTGTTTCTCTCTCAAGGAGAGAGAGAGAGAGAGAGAGAGAGACAGAGTGCACATGTGTCGTACAAACACACTTCAGTGCTCTGCTGGAAGGGAAATCTTACCCATCGTCTAAAATATGTGTTAGTACACTAATGGAAATGATGCCTAGTTCACTTCCCACAAGCCTCTGGTTTTACCTGGGTATGTTTTGACATGGTTCATTTTGTTGAAGTCTTCTGAGATGAGGAACTCCTGTGTAAGACAGAAACAAAGAACATTACAGAAAAATGACACAATGGCTTAGCTGATCCACTTACTCACCCTCATGTGGCCACAAACTCAGTGACTTTCATCTTTTCATGAAACACAAAATGAGACTGATCTGGCACTCACGACCCAAAAAGGACACAAAAATAAATCACCATTTATGCACTATATTTCAAGTCTTCTGAGTAATTTTATGGTGCTTTTTGTCTGCAATGCCTATAGAAACTACTGTTCAAAAGTTTAGGGTTGGTATGATTTTTTTTTTTTTTAAAGAAATTAATACTTTTATTCAGCAAGGATGCATTAAATTAATCAAAAGTGATGGTAAAGAACTTTCTATTCATCAAATAATCTTGATTGGTTTCTACAACTGTTAATAATCAGAAATGTTTTTTGTGCAACAAATCAGCATATTAGAATGATTTCTGAAGATCATGTGACACTGAAGACTGGAGGAATGATGCTGAAAATACAGCTGTGCATCACAGGAATAAATGACAATTTACAATACACTCAAATAGAAAACACTAATTCTAAATCATAAAAACATTTCACAATATTCCACTTTTACTTTATTTTTGATAATATAAATGCAGTCTTGGTAAGCAGAAGAGACTTATTTCAAAAACATGCATGTAAAAAAAGCAGTGTGAACATTCTGCTAAACATCTCATTTTGTGTTACACAGAAAAAAACAAAAACGGGAATTACACGAAAGTGAGTTTAATACACACACACACACACACACACACACACACACACATACATATATACATTATATATATGCACAGCTGCCCTGACTTACAAGTGTATGAACAGACATAGAGACAAAACATTTGAGATTTGGAAACACTTTGGCCCTCGGGGGGGTGATACAGTGACACTCACCACAACAGCTCCATTGTCCTGGCCTATGAAGATCCGCCTGCTGTCATGATGGTATGACATACAGGAGCACGGAGCTGGACACAAACAGAAAGACTTTAACTGAAATAATGCTAAAATAAAATAATAAAAAAATAATAATTTTTAATTAAATAAAGCTAATATAAAATAACAAATATTAGATACAAATTTTTAAAATAATTATTAGATGAAAAAAATACAAATAATAAATTTTGTTATATTATATAAATAACAGTTTCTGAACAATTTTTCTCCAACACTCCTAATTTTCTCAATTTATTTCTCTCAAACACAGCTCCAGTTGAAATTTGACATGACAAGCTGCTCAAACAAAAAGAGGAATGGCATATTAAAAACGTACACACTTACTGATGATACTGGGGAATATACGTGAGATATGAAGATGTGATATGGTTGCTATGGTAACAGAGTTACCATACAGAGAACATACCACTGCACGTGAACCAAAGACTGTAGAAAACCCAAGACATGTCACTCGTATAGTTTTGAATCGGAGAAAAATGCAACGCTCAATATAGCCGCTCTAACAGATGAAGCCCCGCCTTCTGAGTAAAAGAGCCAATCGCTAATCAGTAAAGTCATGGCCACCGAGTGACATGACTTGTCTTAAAGGGACTTTGATGTGAACACTGTGTATTGAGAATGAATTATTTTTAATTTGTTAATTTACTTGCAACTGATGACGTTCACTATGTCATTCACGTCAAACCTGGTCTCGCTATATCGGAGACGTAAAAGTTTGTGATTTTAATTTTTTTGGGTGAAATGATACTCACAGGACACAGTGTGGTAGATGCTGGGCCAGTACTGTCCACTGTCCCGCTTCAGCCAAACTCGAATCGTCCTGAAAGGAACAAAAACAACAAGAAATACAACATGGGAATCAATCCAAATATATATATATGTATATGTGTGTGTATTATATATATATATATATATATATATATATATATATATATAGCTAACAATAACTACCCTCTGTCTGAAGTGTTATGGGCATGCACAGAAACACACATGTCCCCAGAGTTTTTTTTTTTTTTTTAATTAAATCGAAAAAATTATATGAAATATATAGAATTTTATTACAAAAATCCTCTGAAGTGTGAAGGTCATGCACAGAAACACACACGTGTTCCAAAAGCAGCTGAAATCTCAGTTCCTTTATTTTCAGTTCCTATTAAAATCTCAAGCGTATCTTATTGTGCAAGGTTTCTGCATCTGCCCTCATGTGTCAAACATGTAAGTAATCAGCAGCACATATGCATTTCCACTGGTTTAGTCTTGTCCAGACCCATTAAAAACATCTCTGCTCCTGCCAAAACCAGAATGTTTCAAATGTAAACAACATTTAGATACCAAAAAAATATAAAAATCCCATCCCTAGAAGCCAAGCCTGTTCATTTACATGCACTCTAACTATATGAATGATCCTGATAGTACAAATAAGACCTGATCTTTAAACTGCTCTCAGAATAAACTCTAAATTCTTTTAGATCTGCTTCTCAAACTAACTGAACTCTTTCTAATCTTTAAGCTGCACTTAATGACTGTCTGGAAACACAGACTCTTCTGTTTAGCATTTAAACAGATGTTTAAATCCTGTCTTAAAAGGATGTCATTCTTTCGAAACTGTAAGAAATGCATGGCGACATCAGATGTGATTTCAAGCCTTGATGAAACAGAGTAAACACGTATCTGTTCATCCTGAGATGAACTTAACCAACATCCATGCTAAAGAAACGGCTTAAACCAGCCTTAAGCTGCTTTGCTGGACTTTCAGGTTGGTCTCCCAGCTGACAAATGTCCAAAACTCCTCTAACACTATTAAAACGATCTCCTTAAGCTGGTTTCAGTTACATTCCCGAGCAGGTTTCCTCATAAAAAGCCATGTGAGGAACAAAGAACTGCTCCAGATATCATTCAAAAAGACACAATATCTATGTAAACAAGAAAACATGTCCAGTTTACTATGGCGACTACCTTTTATGCCAAAAAACACCATAGCTACTATAGTGTCTGTAATACATGAGAACCGGTGACTGGGATCTCCTTCAAATAATGTACATCAGACATTTGAATTGTATTTTTGATGATAACCTGGTTAACATCAAGCTACCACATCAATAACTACAATAATCCCTAATAGTAATAAATAATATATAGCTCTAATAGCACACACGTACATCACGGAAGTCTGCATTTACATCTGCAAGACGTAAACAGTGTTTGCTCATCTGCAGTACGTCTATACGACGCTTCCTATCAGATGTCAAATAGACGTTTAGAAGATGTCTTTAAGATGTTTATGATTTAGAATGCATGTAAAACTGACATCTTAGAGACATCTATTAGATGTTTGAACACAGCAGATGCTTTCCAGATGAATCGATCTTTAACAGACATCTTGCAGACGTACCTGTGCTATGTAAACACGTACGTCTGCAAGATGTCTGTTAAAGATCACTTCATCTGGAAAGCATCTGCTGTGTACAAACATCTGATAGACGTCTCTAAGATGTCAGTTTTACATACATTCTAAATCATAAACATCTTAGAGACATCTTCTAAATGTCTATTTGACATCTGATAGGAAGCGTCTGGAAGCTGAAACCCATGTCTTGCATACGTCTGTGTGTAGTGGTTCTTGAAGCACTGACTCCAGCTGCAGTCCACTCTTTGTGAACCTCCCCCACATTTCTGAATGGGTTTTGTTTCACAATCCTCTCCAGGGTGTGGTTATCCCTATTGCTTGTACACTTTTTTTCTATCACATCTTTTCCTTCCATTCGCCTCTCTGTTAATGTGCTTGGACACAGAGCTCTGTGAACAGCCAGCCTCTTTTGCAATGACCTTTTGTGTCTTGCCCTCCTTGTGCAAGGTGTCAGTGGTCATCTTTTGGACAACTGTCAAGTCAGCAGTCTTCCCCATGATTGTGTAGCCTACAGAACTAGACTGAGAGACCATTTAAAGGCCTTTGCAGGTGTTTGAGTTAATTAGCTGATTCGAGTGTGGCACCAGGTGTCTTCAATATTGAACCTTTTCACAATATTCTAATTTTCTGAGATACTGAATTTGGGATTTTCCTTAGTTGTCAGTTATAATCACCAAAATAACCATTTGAAATATATCAGTCTGTGTGTAATGAATGAATATAATATACAAGTTTCACTTTTTGAACGGAATTAGGGAAATAAATCAACTTTTTGATGATATTCTAATTATATGACCAGTACCTGTAGACGTCAAATAGACGTCTACGTGATGTACTGTGCTGTCAGGGAGCACGTGGTTTTCTACTTGACTACTGGAAATTATTATTAATAAGTTAATTCACAATAAATCATGTTTACATCTAAAACCAAAACAACAGTAAAATTAGTCACATTCAAGTGCTTCACTAAAAACAAACAAAGTAGCATGATGTTTTGGACTTGCACTATGGTGGCACCCCATGTAAACATGGTAATTCTTTAGTACTATGGTATATCGTAAGACCATGCATCGAGTAATAATGCAAGTTCCTTAAGAAATAAACAGCTGAATTAATCAAGCACGCAAGCAAGTGTTGATTTGAGTGCTCAGAGGGCGTTAATGGTCATGATGATGATGTTGTCGTGTGTCCAGCGGTTGTCCGGCGCGGCTGTACCTGTCCTCGCTGACCGTGATGACTCCATCCTCCTTCGGGATCAGCACGGCCGCGTTCACGCTGTCGCTGTGGCCCTCGATCTTGTTCAGCAGGACGGGTCTGGAGCTCTGAGGCCTGGAATGGATCTCCGCCGCCATCGCTGTTTGTTTTCCCCTCGATAGCTCGCGCGCGATGATTCCTCCTCTCGAGTCAGCTGAGCGCTCGGGAAGTTCAACCACAACAGCGCGAGCTACCGTAGCGCTCCGTGTGAATGCGCACGTGAAAAACACACAAACAAACAAACAAACACTGCGTAAACTTCTGCGACCAAATTACGCTGTATATTTTTAACACGGTGTAGAATAAATTCAAAAATGTATTATATATAAATATTTTTAATGTATAATGTGCTAGAATAATTATTAATAAGTATTCGTATTAATATATCAAGGTCTAATATTTTATCAACATTGTGCATTACATGAATGTTGTTCAATTATTTACATTTTTTATTATATGTGAAAACATTTAAGTATAAATCTAACATAAATATAGTATAAATGTAATATAAATCAAACAAATATTATAGTAAAAATATTTATGAACCTATATTTTTGCATCTTTTGAATATATTTTTGGATTTATAGTAATTGCCCTTTATAATCTTTAGTATTCATAATATTTATCAACGTCTATCACATTTTATGAATATTTTATCAATTATTTTTTATTATTCTTAGATAATTCAACATAATTGGACGTATAAATAGCCTAACATTAGTATAAATGTGTGTGTATACATATATAGTACAGATATATATTTGTTATGAATTTATTTGTCATGAACCTTTTTATCACTTTTAACTTTGAATTAGCATTGTGGATGAAACATGCTGTACAAGTAAACCTTCCTTGCAAGTAGTATTAGTAGTATATATCAGTGTTTTTTAAAGAAACATTTAATATACTGTATCATCTTAATGTAACATAATATTAATCAAGCATAAAAAAATAAGACTACCAAAGCAACTATCTTGAATATTTTTATTAAATAAACAACAAATGTTTTTCAGTTAGAAAAAAAACAAGGTGAATCAGTTTAAGTACCTTATTTAATAAAATAAGACTCAATGCAGGACAATGTATCATTAATGTGCAAATAAACTGACATTTTATTAAGGACAAAAAAAGTTAAACAAAAGTTATCTCAGCATTTAAGTTGCACACATTTTGTGAGAAAGTTTTGCATTAGACACAAATTATAAACCATGTATAAAATCTTATAAAATGTTCCTCAAGAATATATAAAAAAAAAAAAAAAAAAAAAAAAACAGTCAAAATGGTGTAAAAAGACGCTTGAGAAATTGAGTGGGTAAAGGACACACAGTCCAAGACAAAAGTTTAATATATTCATATGTGTGTGTGTGTGTGTGTGTGTGTGTGTGTGTGGACCACTGTTTGAATCTCCTCTGTTCTCTGGCTCAAGGTTTGTTGATCTGGCCAGCAAACAAAATAGTTCCTGAGAAGAGGACGAGATCAGATTTGAGATGCATTTCATTTCAGGAACAATAAAAAAGCCCATACAATACACTGGACGTGTGTGTACCTGTAGGATTGTGTCTGATGAGAAACAGGAACGGTCTGTCCACGGTCATCCACGGAGGAGAAGATCGGGCGTGCAAGATTGCAGCTGAAATGAGAATTTCACATGCATGCTAGGATCATGAGCGCAGATGAAGTGTCTTGCTGGACGTCCAGTGATTTAGAGTCACTAATAAATTAAAAACAGAGGACATCGTGTGAGACAGTAACTTACTGGTGGCGGCAGAGGCTTTGGTTCCATCCTCATTGACCTCTATCTTGGCTTTCTGAAGAGCTTTGGACACAAAGACGGCCTCTGAACCTGTCACACACAAATACAGAAGTCTTTACTTGCAGCATGTACAGTAGCTGTAGCACACAGATGTCATTACATCAGACTGCCACACGGGGGAGACAGAACACTTTAGACCGCCATAGCTCCAGCTCAGGTTTGAGATAGTATTTCTGCGCTTCATGTCAAACACTGTGGCACACACTGCTTGCAAAACCACTTCCTTCCTTCCTCTAACTGATATGAATCTTCATTTATAGTTTTTTTTCTCTCTGTACTCTGGTACGTTCTCATATTTGCTTCTCTCGTTTTTTGATTTCCCCCACAGATGGTCATTCTTTGGGCAGTTTCTGATATTTTCGAGGTTGATTCACTCAACATTGTATGAAAGCCCATTTCCACCACATAAAAGTAAAATCATGTTTTAAGAAAAAAAAAGTCGCAATTATGTCAAAATAAAAATTATGTCATACGAAGTCATAATTATAAGATAGAAAGTCATAATTTTGACATGCAAAGCTAAACTTAGGGGTGTGCGATACTGAAAAAAAAAAGAAGATATTTTTGGGGATATTTTCGATAACGATAATTAGTCAATATTATGCCGAGTGTGTTATTATGCTAATATCTGACTACCATGGACAGCTGCAGTTTTTGACATTCTTCATTCTGTGTCGTCAAGTTCACATCAGTGAACAGAAATTAATCTCTTCATACTGTATGTTTAAATTGATTTTTACCTTTTATGGACATTTTTACCTTTAATAAAGCCATTTTTTTACTTTTGAGTCAAATTGTTACATTTAATTAGTCAATTAGAATATTTAGACATTTAGGCTGTTACCAAACAAATGAAACCAGTATCAACAAAATTAATCTTTGCAGAAGTTTCTGCAATGCATGTGTCTTTGCATGTGTTCCTGTGGCTCAGTGGTAGAGCACTGCGTTAGCAGCGCAAAAGGTTGTGGGTTCAATTCCCAGGGAACACACATACTGATTAAAAAATGAATAAAAAAAAAAATGTATAGCCTGATTGTAAGTTGCTTTGGATAAAAGCATCTGCTAAATGCATAAGTTTAAGTTGCATTTACACACTATGTAATTCAGCTCAGAGGGACATGGAGTGCTTTAACCTGCAGTTACAAATGCATAATGTTTTGATATTTTAAACATAAATCATTGAATACTGATGTTTGAAAGTATTTAAAAAATTAAAATATACTTTAAATGTTAAATTAAAGCCACCAGTAGGTGGCAGCAAGTCACTGTAAACAAGTGAGTCATTGTGCTTGAACTGAATCATTTAAACGGTTGATTCGTTCGGTGACGAAACACCTCATTGCTCAGAGACGCAAAACTGTTCTGTGGTGGCTGTTTGGAATTCTATTTGGTTGGCGAAAGAGAGCAAAAAACATGCAATATGGTGTCTTGAACGCAAGTCTCTTAATATTAACTCACTGTTTACTGCACTGCTGTATCACTTTTGTAATCATGCACTCTTCGTGTGATTTTAACTATATGAAATTACATAAATATGTACATTTTCTGCCCCCATATCTTGAATTTTGTGATCTTTCTTAATGCATTTTAATAGACTGAATCATGCAGTAAAAGAACAATCTCTAAACGCGCACGTGCACCGTTTAACCCACTAGACTTCATTGCGTAATCTATACGTGCACTTCGTAGGTGTTTTGTTTGGTATTTGCAAAATACTTGATAATGTCAAATTGCACATCGTTAAAACAACAATTACGATATTATCGCAGATGATATATAATCGCACACAACTAAGTAACAGTAGTCCCTCAAGGAAACATCATAAATGCTTAGAAGTATTGCTCCATAACTCCACAAACATTTCCTCCGCTGTAAAAACAATTTACGAATCCCCACGATATCCTACGTCAAGCAGATCAGTACAAAATCATGTAGTCTGAACTGGGTCATAACTATGAGATAAAAAGATTTTCAATCTTATAATTATGGCATAATTTCATCTTTTTATGTCATAATTATCATTTATCTTGTAGCTGAAATGGGCTTCCATCACACTGAATTTCTGCCTTCGCTAAACGGATCCAGCTTTTCTAAAGAACAAAATATAAGGTTTAAGACCGTGAAGGGCTTTAAATCCTGTCAAAGCGCTAGTTCTGTCATCATTTATCTCCTCCTCCTGTCATTTCAAACCCGAATGACTTTCTTCTGGAGCATATTCAATGACATTTCATAGTGAACATGCCTGTCAAGCTCCAAAAAGAGCTTTTATGACAGTTTTGGATCCTATTTGGAGACAGACAGACTGTTTTTGCATTGAAACAAATTCTCCTTTTGTGTCTCCCTTGAATTTCTAACAACATGCGGTTGAGTAAATGATGATAGATTTCATTTTTGGATGAACTATGACATTTCTTTATAGTTGTAAGTGAAAAGGCACAGTGATTCACTGCTCGCTGCAATTCAGGTTAAAGTTTGTGGTTAAACAGCATGAATTATGGTAATAAAGTGCAGGCTTTGAGGAGCATTATCTCTTTAGAGATCATCTGGAGCCGTGCGACGCTGGGAGCGTCTCTGGATGGTGAGCAGTGCACTAACACTTCCACACTCCACTGAGAGACGTGGTTCATGCGGCTGAAGTTCACAGTCAACAGCCAATGACATCACTCGGTCAAACACAAAAATAGGCACATCAAATGAATTCAAGATGAAAATGCTGCGTATGACTGACAGCTGTCACTCACTCAGGTGTCTGAAGTCAGCTTTTTTCTGACTGAAGATGTCTTTGATTCCCATCGCAGTAAGAGGACCCTCCAAATCTACCTCCTCCTCAGCTGTGAATCTACTCGAAGAAGAGGAGACAGACAGAACTCATGAGGCCACAAAGTATGTCAGACTCAGCAGAGATCATACCAGTGTGGTATTAACTAATTGTATTATTGTTAACTGAAATTAAAACTAAATCTATTACAAATCCTAAACCATTTTTGGTTAACAAAATACAGCTGAAATATAAAATATAAATTTTTGATAAAAAGTCATGATTATGAGATTAACGGGTCAAAATTATGACATACTGAGTCATAATTATAAGATTATCTCATAATGACAAAAAGTCAGAATTATGACATACCGAGTCATAATTATAAGATTATCTCATAATTATATCAAAAAGTCAAAATTATGACATACCGAGTCATAATTATAAGATTATCTTATAATTATTTAAAAAAGTCAAAATTAAGACATACCGAGTCATAATTATAAGATTATCTCATAATTATATCAAAAAGTCAAAATTACATCATACTGAGTCATAATTATAAGATTATTTCATAATTATATGAAAAAGTCGAAATTATGAGATACTAAGTAATAATTGAGATACAAATGTCATTATGACATAAAAATTCCAAATGTTGATATATTCTAAGTCAGAAAAGTTATAATTATGACATACTAAATCATAATTATGAGATAAAGTCACAATTATGACATACTGAGTAAGACTTAGTCACAATGAGATAAAAAAGTCATTGACAGAGTCAAAATGATTAAATAATAATTCATAATTATGAGATAGTAAAATTATAATTATGACATAATACTGAGGCAAAATTATGAGATACAAGTCATTATGACATAAAAAGTCGAAATGATTAAATAATTAAATTATGAGATAGAAAAAATATAATTATAACATACTAAATATAATTATGAGACAAAAAGTCACATTTATGACATACTGAGTAATACTGAGTCATAATTATGAGATACAAAAAGTCAAAATGATTAAATAATTCATAATTATGAGAAAAAAGTCACAATTATGACAAGTTATGTCATAATTATAATTAGTCAGTATTATGACAGTCAAAGAGTTAAAATTTTAAGATAAGAATCAATTACAACAAAAATTCGATAAAAAGTCATATTTACGACAAAAATTTGATTTTTTAAAAATCTTATTATGATTTAGAATCCCATTGCAACTTTCAATTTGTACATAATTGACTTAATATTCAATTAAAAGAACAGTCATATTTATTTTAGTAAATTAGTATTAGTCAATATTAATACTGAATATTGACAAAATATTAATAAATACTATAAAAATGTATAAATTCTATATTAATTCATAATTCAAACAACACTGCATCATACAAAATATGCTGACTGCTTTAGAGGGAAAAAAAAACAAGTGAATATTAAAGGATAATGTTAAGGACAGGAATCTCACTTTGGCATCACCAGGCGCATCCTCCTCTGGACCAGCAGTTTAGTCCAGCTTTGGACGGTCGCTGTGGAGATGTGCGGCAAAATAGCTGACAGGGGCTTGGCCTCTTCAGACGGAAGCGCAATGAACATGCTCATGCTGTTGCCATGATATGGCAGCTCAATCACTATATACTTCAAACCTTTTGGAGTGCTTGCTTGACCTGAAGATAGAATGAAAACAAATAAATAGATTCATGCTGCTAGTCAAGAGTGAAACGGCACACTTAACTATTAAATATTAGTTGTGTTTAATTTCAGCATATGTGCATATATGAATGTTCCTGATAAACCAATAGTAAGCCCATGTGTGTATGGATCATATCCAAATCACCCCTGTGAACTTTATAAACACAGTACTCTCGTACGGTCTATAAAACACTTCATTCTGCTTGTAAAGTGCTTATATCAAAACTAGTAAAACATCAAACGTTTACTGGTGTTTTCATGGATTAAACTCTTCTGACGATGGCCAGACACTCTTGGCGTTTGCATTAGAATTCAATTATTTCACATTTTACACCATTTCATTCCCATCTGCTACGTTATGAGGAACCGTAAAGTTAAAATACTCCAGCGTTCCCAGCGATTTAAAAAGTAGACACGTTTTTATTGCATCGCCGTCTCTGGAAAACAGTTCCACACATATCCAGACAATGGCATGAATTATGTGTCTTTTATTACTCAACCGTTCTGAATGTGTGTGAGTGTAATATCTGACGCAACCTTGAGAAAATCGCACCATCTCACCTATGTTAAAGACAGAGAGCTGGGACATCATGGGAACTTTGTATGTCTTGCCGTCTCCTGCAGTAAAGCTTCTGGGTTTGGTGTTCTTGGCTTGGAAGCGGGACTTCCAAAGGCCTTTGAAGTAAATGGAATTTACAGCCACCAACCGAGTCATAGCCGGATCGAACATATCTGCCTTGACAAGACTGGGAATTTGGCCTGATGAAGAAAAAACAGAGCAGAATAAATATTACATATATTTATATTATAATAATATTATAATTAATTATTATAGAGTGCTAAATAGAGCCTAAAAAGGGATTTTTCTTCTTTCCCGACAAATTATCATTGAAAGGACAACATCAAGAGATCAAACGAAATATTATATCAGATGTTTTCTATTTTGTGTTCATTTTGTATGAGATGTGCAATTTTCGGGACATTTAAATAAAGCTTATCCCCTGATTTGTTTTTTTTTTTTTTTTTTTTTAGAAAGAAAGATGATTTTCAGTTGTTGACATTTCCAATAAATTAAAGAAAATTTTTAATGTTTCTTTTTTGTATAATTTTTCTTATTTGAATAGCGTATATATTTATATATATATATTTTTATTTTTTTTATCTAAAAGTTACACGTTCAGATTTAATTTAATTGTTTTATAAATGATTAACGTGTCAAAAAATAGGTAATAAAAACAATAAATTTGTATATTATAAACAAATGTTGTTTTTAGTTACTGATAAACTTCTACTCCCTATAAGTTAAAGAAATTGTTTTTGTTTGTTTTAGAAACATTTGGAAAATGTTAAGATTAACCATTTTCAAAAATTAAGATAAAAACATCTTTACCACAAAAATTGATGATCAATTCAACAGATTTGTGCTTCTAATGCTTAAAAAAAGGGAACCCAGTTTGTAGACTATTCATGGAAAAAGTACCATGAAAAATGTATTAATATAATATATATATAATATATATATATATATATATATATATATATATGCAATATATTTAACATGAAAAAAATAAAAGCAGAGCTAAGAGCTTATTCAGGGATAAATATGAAATTTTGATATGTGTTGTATTGTAAAAATCCTCTTTTTAATTAATCCAGGCTAGAGTAAGGGTATCAGATGCAGGGGTCAGAGGTTAAGTGAGGTGTACCTTTGGTTCTTTTCTTCACCCATTCATTGATGGTTTCTGCAGCCTTCTCTGGGTCGCTGTAGTCGATGGTTTGACTCTCGCACATGAAGTTCTCCCTGCTGGCGGTCAGGAAGTTTTCTTTCATGATGAAGCCCTCATTGGGGAACAGCGCATTGGCGATCGTCACAATATCGGCATTGGATTTGGTCGTCAGGGCCTTATGCAACTTCTGCAACATCTTATATGGACCTGAGAGCAGAATCAACACACAAAATGAGTTTCTAGATGTCATTTACAGGGTTGAGATTCCTATTTTCTGAGATTCCAGATTTTGTCATTTGCCACCAATGATCCTCAACATGCTATCTGGTTTGAGGTATCAATCACATTTGAATTCCACTCTAAATTGTAATGCTAAAGAAAGCAAATGAAACCAGTGCAAACACACACCTGTCTTCTTGTATTTGAGGCCCTTGAGTAGCTGGCGTTGAGTGTCCCCGTGGGCCCCCGGGAGCAGTACGCCCAGGACCGAGGCCACGCCGTGAGGTGACATGACCACATTCTCCTTCGGTTTGTTCTGGACCATACGCAAAAACACCTGCAGGCCGAGATCAGAGCCTCGCTCTCCGTAAGACGAGGGCTGAGAGGCCGAAACACTCAAAGAACAAACCGCCACCAACACGCACACGTGTAACGCCACAAACATCATGAGGGACACACAGGCAGCTCACCTGAAGAAGAGAGAGTAAATGCTCAAAAAAACTCCATTATCTTCATACATTTCATTGCTTACGAATTAAAGACTAAAGTTCCTACCCTGCTTGAAAGATAGAACTGAGGTCAAAATGAAATCAAAAATGGCATGTTTATTTTCCCAATACATGTTTCTGGTCCTGTTGACAATTCCTCAGAGCATGTTATTCCAAAGAAAAACATTTTTCTTCATTGTTTTTCATCAAAATTGAAATAAACGAAAATCAAATACCTTTCTGCATCTCTGAAATGACTTTCATAAATAAAAAAGTCTCTAGACAGACAGATGATGGATAGATAGATAGACAGACAGATAGATAGATAAATAAGTTGTATATTTTACTTTCATTTTATAAATTTTAATTATAAAAATCTGTCTACATATATACATACATACATACATACGTGAGTATATGTATTTATTTATTATTGACTCAAGGTAATTCCAGGTTCAAACCTGTCCAGATATCTGACCTGCAGTTCATTCGAACATAATAACTTGCTACATTTACACAAAGCATACAGAAAGAACCTGCTACTTTCTGAGATCTCGATCTAATCGGTATTCTCCAAAGCACAATGATTTTTTTGGACACAGACTATTTTTTTTTTCCTCTTGAGTAAAGAACGGCTCCAAGCAACACACATTTCCACAATCCTCTGGGCTCTTGGATTCTGTTTCTCGTCACACAGCCCTGCGGCTCAGGAATTTATTTGATTAAGGATAGAGAGTGTGTTTGTGTGTGTGTGTGTGTGTGTGTGTGTGTGTGTGTGTGCGCGTGCACATGTGTGAACCTACTTAACCATATTTGTACCCAGAAATACAAAAACCTGAGCAAATCTCCCAAAACCTTCTTTTGGGAAGATACTCATATGACCAAAAAAAAAAATAAAAAAAAAAAAACAGTATAAACCTAAAGTTAAATAAAGATAATTTTATTTAATCGTAAAAATGCAAATAATAATAATAATAATAATAATAATAATAATAATAATATTTTAAAAAGTACGGTTAGGTTATTATGGATCCCATTTCCACCATGTAATAATATTAATAATAATAAAACATTAAAGATAATTGCGACTTTTTATTTCACAATTGTCAATCAAGATAAAAAACCTTATTCATGTTTTTTGACATGTTTTTTGACGTTTTTTTTTTTTGCTTCCACCATGAAACAAAAATTAGAAAAGAATTACAACTTTTTCTCTCACATTTCTGACCTTTTTGGGGTTTTTTTTTTTTTGTTGGCAATTGCAACTTATATCACAATTCTGACTTTTTTAAACAGTAGAAGTCTATGCAATGTCCCCATTTAGAGAGCTAGGTAAACGTGTAAACGATCTGACAGTCCCCTGCAGAAAATATCTCTGGTGATTATTCAATGGTGTACTTAAGAAACAAACAGAAAATGTGACTGCTTAAAATAATTCAAAATTACTCCGTAATATTATATCACTCTACTGGCATATTGTGTCAACAGACTGTTGTGATAAATCATTCATTAGTGCATTTCACAGCTATAACTGTTTAGCATAATTATCAGTCCTGACAAATATTAAGACCATTTACAGTGCAATAACACACAATCCTTCATAAAGCTTCAAAACAGAACTGATTTAGTCAGGTTTGTTTTAAAACAGTTACAAAAACATGTTTTAAGATCGATGTTCTCACTAAGTTATGAAAACATTATTTCTGAATGTTCTCTGAATGTTCAAAAAAACCATTTTTTTTTTTTAATGTTTTTAAAATGTTTTGTTTGTTCGGTTATGCAAAAATTCCATTTTCAAACATCATGTGAACGTTACTTTTGAATGTTCTCTAAACATTCTGAAATAAGTTGTAACATTTAAAAAAAGTTTGTAGAATGTCCAAATAAAATGTTTCCAGACACTTTGAACAAACATTCTATTAACGTTAATATAACTATGAGAGAACCTTGCCACTTGCCAGAACGTTCTGAGAACATTCACTATTAGACAGTTAAACATGAACTGCTTAAACTGCTTCGTCATCAATTTTTTTTCTTCAAGACTGGTCATAACCTTGTTAAGTCACATAAAAAGGTAGATTGATCTAATTTAAATCCAAAAAGTAAGACTGATTACCACTTGTTAACTGCCAGCTGGTCAAACTAGTTCTCAAGAAGCAGTCTTAACCAGTGTTGGGAAGGTTACTTTGGAAATGTAATAGGTTACAGATTAGAAGTTACCCTATTTAACATGTAATAAGTAATGTAACTGATTACATTTGATTACTCTTTGATCACTTTTCTAAATTTCTTACAAATGTTTTCAACTGTTAATCATTTGGAAACATTTAAAGCAGACATGGGTTAACCTTACAGTAGTGCACAAACACTGATAGAATCCTTCTTCACTTGAATTAAGATTACATCATTTAATTTTAAAGCACAGCCACCACAAAATCAGACTTTAGCGCCTCTTTTTGCTTTGAGATCATTCTGAATTTAAAAACAGATTTGAAATCATAAGATATAGTTTGATATAGTAGTTACACAAACCCAAATAGGACATAAAAAAATTAAAATCAAATAAGCACTTGTATTATTCTGTGTCCTAAACTCCTTGAAATATTTTCGAGCAGTCAATATAAAATGGGAAAGAAAATCAATCAAATCTGTAACTGTGTCAGAAAATATTCAGATGCAACATTTCTCAGTAACTAAATGACGTAATTCTGTTACATGTAACTAGTTACTCCCCAACACTGGTCCTCACACAGTTTATGCAGCTGGCTCCAGATCTTTCTCATCTAATATTAGTCTATGACAGATCTAATGCTAATGTCTGATGAAAGTCCTAGAACAATTAAACATCTAATTTGCTCCAGTTAAACTGATCTGTGGCCAGTTGCATAAACTGCTTGAACTAGTCTTACAACTTAGTCATCTTTTTACATAAGATGTTACATAAAAACATACACTGGTCTAATTTAAATCCGAAAAATACGACTCTTTGACAATGCTAGTTGGTCAGACTAGTTCTTAACACTGAGCTTAAGTTTATGCAACTGTGCAAATGTTAGTCTTAGGACAGTTAAACAGTGTTTTCTGTAGACTGCATGAGTAAAGCGTTGTTTTCCGATGATCGCAGGTAAAGTACTGCAGCTTAGCAACTGTGTTTAATTTTAGGCTTTAAGACTCAGTCTGACCACAAATAGGGGCAGGGGTCTGGAACTGAAAGTGAACGACTCAAAAACAAGTCATCCTCCTCATATGTTAGTGACGTTATTATACTTAGACCTATAAAAACCCAGACAACAAACACCGAGGGATTTCATCAACAGCTGTGACAAATGCCTGATTTAAGTAGCCTACAAAACAACGTGGAAAGACTATGAGGTGAAAAATAAGATGCAATATGCTCCACTAACCTGGACAAGCACCTCTGGTTCTTCAGCTACGCAGGTGGAGAGCGCGTCTTCCGCGAGCGTCTGCGTTCTGCCGCGCCTCCGTTTATTTCTTTCTGTCCCGGGCGCCGGGCGCCGCCTTCTCATAAATATGAGTTACTCCTCCGCTAGAGACATTTACATATTAATTAAGAATCTCTGACGTCACTTGTGTGACGTCCAACCACTTGGCCGAACGTTCCGTTCCGTAATTAATATTCATGAGCCAAACATTTGCCGTGGTAGAATTCGTGGAAGAGGCGCAAAAACACCCTTCAGCGAAACTTTGATTAAACTCTCATGTAGGCCTATGTAAACAGGAAATGACACACAGGCGGAAGTATAGGATGATTAGTGATTATATGCGTTCACAAATCAATAAAACTTGGGCATTAGGGCACAGCTGTTGTGCAACCGGAATCTGAAGACGTGACTAACAGAAAGTACCGTGGTGGTAATGATACGTTTTGCACACGTACCACAGTGACACTTGATAGCATTCAGTGTCACCTGAATACAGTATTTAATGAGTATAAATTACTTTAGAGGGTTTTTGACATATTGTGTTTGTAATATCATATACAATACAAAATTCAATGCATCGGAGTACCATAAAAAATTAATATGGCAATCATTCAATATACCATGGTGCCTTCACAGTATGCTTTTGTAAGGTGGGGATAGTTGCTTTTTTATGAAACACTGCTGATCACTTTTAAAACTACATCCTGGTCTTGCATTACACAAACAAACTCATCTATTGCTAAATCAGAGTGTTTTAAGTTATTGTCCTGCTATAAAAAAAAATACAGCTAAAACCAGCCTAAGCTGTTTAGCTGGTTTTAGCTGGTCAGCAGGCTGGTTTGAGAGGGGTTTTGACCACTTCTTTAGCTGGTCAGGCTGGGAGACCAGCTGGAAAAACCAGCTAAGACCAGCCAACTATCTAAGGCTGGATTTGGCTGTTAAATAAGTCACAATAGTTAAATAAAATTGCGAGATGTAGACTCAGAATTGCCAGAAAATAAGTCAGAAGAGTTTTTTTTTTTCATCAGTTCTGAGAAAAGAAGTTAGAATTGCAAGATACAAATTCAGAATTGGGATATAAACTCAGTATTGCAAGATATAAACAATTCTGAGAAAAGAAGTTAGAATTGCAAAATATAACTCAGAAGGAAAGTCAGAATTGTGAGTTATAAACTCATAACTGCGAGAAAAAGTTAGAAATGTGAGATATAAACTCAGAATTGCACAAACACACTCCTAAACACAACATGATATCAGTCATAAAGGTTTTCAACATTATAAAATTTATTTTATTGCTGCAAAAAAATGATTTACATCAAGAAAAAAAGACATTTATTCATGAACATATTACATTCAAAACTGATTTTGAATTCAAGATTGTTATAAAAACCAACAAAAATGGATTTCTAAAGCAAGAAAATTCCTTCTTTGCATTGCCGTAGTACCATTAAACATCGTTACACACGTCTGTGCACCTGATGCTGCTGCTGCTGTCGATCACTCGGCCAGCCACTTCTGGAGCAGGATGAAGATGTGGTCCCGCGCTAAACTCAGCTGAGGAAGGTCTTCCGCTCGGGCCGGGTACATGTTAGCGCAGTGAGCCGTACCTGAGCGAGAGCAGAGCCAGTGAGATTCAACGGAAAACGGATAAATGAAAATAAAGACGGTGGTACGGACCTTTGATGAAGACAGCCGGAAGGTCGCTTGTGATGTCCTGGGTCACTCCAAGGGCGTGCCAAGGGTCAATGGAACCATTGGGGAAGACGATGCGAGTGGTTCTGATGTCATATCCTCCGTATTCCTCATTGGTCTGCTGAATAGCATCGTCCAACGAGGTGCTGAGGTTATATATGTCAGCGCACTGCTGCAAGTGATAGCTGAAGAAAGAGAGGGCAAACCAGAAGAAAGTTCAATGCAAAAAAACCTAAACACTTAATGCAACTGCAAACAAACAAACCTCAGGACGACAGACACACAATGACTGTAAAAAACACTCTTACGGTAAGGGAAATCCACTGAAGGGCTGGTTCGGTGAATCGGTGCTCTGATAAAAACCAAATTCGGTGCAGGTCTGATACACCCACTGCCGCCCTAAACACACAGACTAAATTCAGCTGCATTTTCAGCTTCATAATGGAATAATGGCATATTTGATGAATCAAATGAAGATGTAGGATAAATCTTGTGAAGTCTCTCATGCCAGGGTGATATTTAAAAAAAAAAAAAAAAAAAAGAAATTGTGCAAAGCAAAAACAAAATAAATAAAACAAAATAACTAATTAAGTACAAAATAAATAAATAAAACCATATTTCTAAATAAATAAAATTAAAATACACTTTAATATAAACAAATAATAAATAAACATGAAATAAATAAAATAGGTTATTGCATCTCAAAAAATAAAAATTAAATAAAAACAAAAAACGATAACTAATAAATAAAATCAAATGTCTAAATAAAAAAAAATAAATAAATACAAAACAAATAAATAAAATAAGCTTCCCAAAAAAAAAATTAAAAAAATAACTAAATATAATAAATTTGAATCAATACATAAAATAAAACCAATTATCTAAATGAATTAAAATTAAATTAAAATAAAATATAAAACAACAACTAACTAAAAAAGTAAATCTCATTGGGCTTTGTTTATGCTATATACAATATTTTGGACATCAAGAAAGAAAACCTTCATTCATACATTCATAAACATATTACAAAAAAACTGATTTTGAATTCAAGATTGTAATAAATAAAAAGTGCCAAATTAAATTAATAAAACATGAAAACCCTTCTTTGCATTGCAATAGTACCAAACACAAAACAAATAAACAAAATAAATCAATTAATTAGGCTTCATTTTCTTCTGCTAAAGCTAATTTCTTATGTTTTCATGAGATTTGCCTGTTGAAATCACATGGAAAAATACTGCTTCTCATGCAGGGATGTAAATTACAGAAAAACAGAGAGTCATAAGTTATTATGACTATGAGGCGTTTTAGACTTTCCCTCAGGCGTCGAGTATAAACGAAATACACACTGCATGAGAGTGTTTAGCGCTACGTAATGTTCACATCACCTCGTTTTGGATACGAATAAAACATCAGGTCACGCTCTTTGCATTTAAATGTAGATTTATTCACATTGGCCCTTGGAAATCTCTACATGAACACACTTGCACGTCCCCCACGTCTTCTACGCCCATGCTCCCACAGAGCATGTTTTCATGACATTTTAAGTCTTATTTTGACATAACAAAGTGTGTGAGTTGTTTACTTACTTTTTTAAATGTCTTCTCATTAACACCATTATATTGTTCATTCAGACTGATCCGCAAACGAGCACAAACACACGATTTATCGCATGAACCAATCACAGCCGAACACTGGCGTTGTTTTATTTTTGTACTAAGAATTTTTTTCTCATCCAGTATTTAAGGAGGCACTGCCACCCTTGCCTCCACGGAGGAAACACCCCTGATGTAAACACACTCATTAGTGTGAAAAACACAACATGCATGAACACACCAGTCACACACACACACACACACACACACACCTCCTCCGGCCTCAGGGCCGCTCCAGCTTGTGTTGCTCATGTCCTGGATGTAGCTCTTGTACTGGGTGTTTATGCAGGCCTGAGAGAATGTGTTCTGCATCAGTCGAGCCACAGCAGCGTATCGATCGTACGGCTCACCTAACGAAGAGTCCAGCATCACACTGCACAACACCTTTATGGTGATGTTAGTGCCCACAACGCCCTGGAAAACACACACATTTACTTAGCTATAAATAAGGATATATATATATATATATATATAAATATATAGCTAATTTTAATGACTTATCTAAACCTTGTTTCAAAGGAAATGTTTCAAAAGAAGTGGGTGGAACTGAATTCTCTTCTTTTTTTTAAGATTGATTAATTTTTTTCCACTGAAATAAGTACATTTATTAAATAATGATTTTAAAATGATATTAATTACTTTTATTTGTAACCCTAAATGCATAATGTTTGATTAATAAATGTGCTTCTACACTAAATTTTGATTTATTTATCTTTATTTAATTTAAATCTATTTATCGGTTTAATTTTTGGAAAATGTAAAATATATTTTGTAAATATGTTTTGTATTTTTCTGTAGATTTTTTGTTAATGATGGAATGTTTTGTATGTGTGTTTCGTTGTTTTTGCTGTTGATGTTTGTTTTCTTATTGTTACACTTTAATAAAGTCATTTTAAAAAAGAAAACGTTGCATTTTCAAAAAAAGAAAAAGAAAAAAAGAAAATAATATGTCCATGAAGAAAATAATATGTCTGACTTCTTGAAACATTTTTGTCAGAACTGTACCTAAAAAAACTCCTACACATTCAGAAAAGGCATCTCAGGACAAAAGTCTCGGAGCCTCTCGTAATCAGGATGTGAGACGAAATCTATCAGAACCAGAACCAAGATTCCAAGAACATTCCGAGATTGGACTCTGATTACAGAGACACACCTCTCAATCCAAGTTCCACTTACTTACTCTATCACTGCTTGGATCGCGCCAGGGAATCTGTGTGTGTGTGTGTGTGAGCTCCTTGGCTTCTGTTAGCCACATCTGCTTTAAAGCAATAGTTCACCTAAAAATGAAATTTTGCTGAAAATGTGCTCACCCTCAGGTCATCCAAGATACAGAGGAGTTTGTTTCTTCATCAGATTTGGAGAAATGTAGCATTGCATCACTTGCTCCCCAGTGGATCCTCTGCATTGAATGGGTGCGTCAGAATTCATTGACGGCACCCATTCACTACAGCTTGTGAATGATTGTGGATTATTGTGATGTCTTTAATTAGCTGTTTGGACTCTTATTCTGACAGCACCCATTCACTGCAGAGCATCCATTGCTGAGACACTGATGCAATGTTACATTTCTACAAATCTGTTCTGATGAAAAAACAAACTCATCCTAATCTTGGATGACCTGAAGGTGAGGACATTTTGAGCAGATTTTCATTTTTGGGTGAACTGTTCCTTTAAGACTTATTTTCATAGATTGTTCCAAAATTCCAAAAATATCTCACTATAAATGTCTGTCGTCTCCAGAAATGTTTTCCTGTCTTTCTTTCTTCCTCTCATTCACTCAGTTCCTCTCTCTCTGTAACTCAATCCTGCAGCTCTTAAAGGTCCTGCTGCTCTGCAGCGCAGCGGTTTATTGGTAATCTGACTCAAGAGGTCCTGACAATATCCAGCCTCTTATCTGTCTCACACACACACACACACACAACAAATTACTAATCTGATTTTTGACTTGAGCTTTGCTGACTCTTTGACCTGAGTAACACAGACTTCATGAACTGCAACAATTTCATTCTGATCATGTCATTTTTGTGCTTGTGGTCAAAACGTGCATCTCTAACACACACAAAGTGACCTCACACACCTCAAACCCCCGGTTGTCCTCATTGTATTGCACTACATCCATGAAATTCCCAGCCAAGGACTCCAAAAGATACGCAGAATCCATCTTGGTCTGGATCTGGAGCTTAGAGCACAACCTGAGAGACAGAGAAATGATTTCACAGCGTATGCAGACTACTCAAACACAAATGCGTCATTTGGAGGCAAAATAATTTGCAGAGGAACACACACTCTTGTCCATTTTAAACACTTGACCACAAGACTCCACCCAAACTCTCGATGGCATCATCAAATCTGGCATCCCGCTCGAGCGAGCAGAACAGGGAGCAGTTTGTATATTTGGGAAAGCATTAGGTCATTGTTTGGGTGAATCACAGGAAAACACATTCAGCTCACATTTCAAGCCAAAAATAAAGAAAATCAGACTTATTTTAGGACCGTGAAGCGTTTTTGCATTGTGACATTAACATTTCATAACAACTATTGACATTTTCCCCCAAAATTCTCATCATAATGCATCCAGATGCAAAATTTAATTGTAGTCCAACAAATTCTACCATGATATCTTAAATAATATAAATATATTTGTATTTTGATTAAACGCTACACTTCAGTGTAGAAGGTCTGCTCTCTATCTATCTATCTATCTATCTATCTATCTATCTATCTATATCTATATATATATATATATATATATATATATATATATATATATATATATATATATATATATATTATATATATATATCGATATAGATATATATATATATATATATATATATATATATATACTATCTATCTATCTATATATATATATAAAATATAAAATATTTAACAGTTTTTATTCCAAATTTTTTAAATCACATAAAAGTGATGAAAATTAGAATTTTGGGGAAAAACATGCTTAGTTATAATGAAAAACGTCTGAAAAATACATAATAAAATATTGGTCAAAAACTTTAATGCTCCTAAAATAATTTGCACTGTAACATTTCTGATACATAAATATAGAGGGAGAGAGAGAGAAATAAATATAAATAATTTTTATGTTTCTAAAAGCTCTGTTTTTTTTTTTTTAATCTTAGAACGATGAAAATTACAATTTTGGGGAGAAACATGCTTAATTATAATGCTGAATTATAATTAAAAAAATAATCTTAAAACAGCACTATAAAAATTCATATTTCATGTATGGAATAGTATGCAGTTCACTTGTACTCCATCACTAACACAGCCAGAGGCATCACAGCAGAAACTCTGTGGTCCGGAAGGAAGAGAAAGATGAAGGATGTTTTAGATTGAGTGTTTTCTTTCTGTGGGTCGTGCTGAGACGACTGACCCTGCTCCATATCTGAGCTACGGAGCACAGACGGCATTCCAGGATCTCAGAATCACTCACCCACACACCCACACACACACACACACACACTCACATCCCAAGTCGAATGTAACTAAGGAGGACACTGAAACCAGGAACAGAAAGGCCTTTTCAGTCCTTCCAAAACACATGTATTATACATCGTCTCATGTTGCTATGCCATTACAAACCTATATAATCCCCAGTTCAAGTAGTCTAAATAAATGCATCCTCGCTAAAGTGATTTTAAGTCAACATGATTTAAAAATTCACCTTATTTATTGCCCTTATAAACTAAAAAAATTACATTAAAATCTAACTTTGTGAATAATGTGAATAACGAATAACTTTCTCCTCCTCAAAAATGACTACTTTTCTCCTTCTGATGTAATCAAGGACATGTTGGGAGAAATAAATATTACACAATAATATCATTGACCATTTCCCATCAAATCTGTTTGGATCAAGTCAAGCCCTGTCAAAATATTCTGTTACACTTAGAAACATGTCACTTTATTAAGTGAAATAAATCTAAAAACAAATGCAATTAAGTTTGCACACTATTCACTTCTGTACAAAAGTTTGGGGTTTGTAAGTTTTTTTCTGTTTTTGAAAGAAGTCTCTTGTGCTCACTACATTTACTTGATTAAAATACAATAGAAATAGTAACTTTGAAATATTATTACAATTTAAAATAACTTTTTCTAATTGAATATATTGTAAAATATTATTTCTGTGATCAAATCAGAATTTTCATCATCATTACTCCAGTCTTCAGTGTCTTGCTGCTTAAGAAACATTTCTGATTATTATCAAAACAGTTGCTGCTTCATGTTTTTGTGGAAACCGTGATGCATTTTATTTTTCAGGATGCTTTGATTAATAGAAAGTTCAAAAGAACAGCATTTATTTGAAATAGAAATTTTTTGCAACATTATAAATGTTTTACTGTTTGTGCAAGAGTTACCTGAAGTCTTTTGTGATGTTGTCGTAGGTTTTCGGATCATGGAGTCGTTCTACCAATGTGTCCGATGCTTTCTTCACCACTAGAGGGCACTCTGGGTTTTCCGCCGCCAGCGATCGCCACACAACCTCTAAATATTCTGCAACCACAGAAGAAAATTACACAACAAAAATTACACTTCTGCATTTAGCAGACACTTTTATCCAAAGCAACTTACAAAAGAGAAACAAAAGACACTCATCAAAAAGCATGATTATGTTGTTTCATCTGTATTCATTTATCGTTCTGAAAAAAAGAGGGAGTAGATTAGGATGAGTTTGTTTCTTCATCAGATTTGGAGAAATGTAGCATTGGATCAGTGTCTCAGCAATAGATGCTCTGCAGTGAATGGGTGCCGTCAGAATGAGAGTCCAAACAGCTGATTAAAACATCACTATAATCCACAAGTAATCCAGTCCATCAGTTAACATCTAGTGAAGAGAAAAGCTGCGTGTTTATAAGAAATAAATCCATCAAAATGTTTTTAACTTTAAACAGTCACTTTAGGTCAAGTCCATAATAACGCTTTATCCTGTGATAAAGTCCATCTCCTGTTGGTTCTCACATTAAAATTGACCCACATATTTGTTTAGAGCTGTTTTGGTAAACAAATTTGTAAACAGTGCTTGATCTGTGCAGATTTCTCTCCTGATTTAGACGAGATAACTATGTTACTGTAAAAAAAAAAAAAAAAAAAAAAAAGAGTTATTATGGATTATGGACTTGTATTTTAGTCGGAAGCAACGGTTTGAGATTATAAACGTCTAAATGATGGATTTGTTTATTACAAACAAGCATATTTTCTCTTATCAGGACGTTAACTGATGGACTGGAGTGGTGTGGATTATTGTGATGTTTTTATCAGCTGTTTGGACTCTCATTCTGACGGCACCCATTCACTGCAGTGCATCCATTGCTGAGACACTGATGCAATGCTACATTTCTCCAAATCTGATGAAGAAACAAACTCATCCTAATCTTGGGTGACCTGAGGGTGAGGAGATTTTCAGCAAATTTTCATTTTTGGGTGAACTATTCCTTTAAAGAATCATTCGTGGCACATGAATAGCCTGGAGTTTAGTGTTAGACATGGTCTAAAAGTAATGTTGCAAACCAAACGCCTTATTATCAAAGCCTCAGATGACTGGATGAGAGCAGAAACAGCTGTCGACATAATCATGCATGTCTCACAGAAATGACCAGCGCAAACCGAGAAGATCCAGCAGCGTTTCAGGCAACAGACTGGACAAAAAGCACACACTAAACAATGCGATGAGATGAGAGGACACAATATGAGAAGCTATTGTTCTAGAGCTGCAGTGATCTAAGAGCCGCTCACAATGTAAAGCTCTGTGTAAGCGGTCAGTGCGACATCACTATCCTGAGGAGCGATGCTCACTGCAGAACAGACCACAGACACGGAGCGACAGACATGGAGTCATTCACCGTCATCTAACCACACAGACGGAGAGCTCTGGGATCCTTCTAACAGGCAAAACACATGTATCTCATGTCTCCACTGCAGAGACAGTTGCTCATCGCCATAATTAACCCTTGATTTATTTTTAATTTTAATGTCTGTACGGGGGCGTTGTTTTAAATATGACCCAAACAGACATAATATACACCCTTGGCAGACCGCAGTCATGATGATGTGTGTGTGTGTGTGTGTGTGTTTGTGTAGCTGTAGGTCAGGAAAAGGTCCTGCTTTAAAGTGGTTCGGATGTCATGGTGACATCCAGCTGTTCGGAAACACGGAGGAAAGAGACGGGGGGTTGAGGAACAGAGGGAAAGAGCAAACAAGACTAGAGAAGCAGACTGGAAACAAGAAATAAGGAGCGACAGAGACAAGAAAAAAATACATTTATACTACTTTATATTTGTGTAAGATTTACATTACCATTCAAAAGTCTGGTGTCAGTGAGATTTTTTTAAAGATATGAATACTTTTATTTATCAAGGATGCATTAAATTGATCAAAAGTGACGGTAAAGACATTTATAATGTTACAAAAGATTTCAAATCAATTCTGTTCTTTTGAGCTGCCACTTCTTCTTATTCTAATATGTTTCTTTGTTGTTGCAACAACCACAATGTTTTGTATAATGCTGATTTGTTTTCATATTTAGTTTTTTATATTGGTACCTTTAAGTAAATATGATTTTAAACATTCCTTTTGTTTTCATTTAGTAAAAAGCAGTAAGTTGTAACTAGGTTTAAATTATTCTTTTTAACTAGATGATTTTCCATTAAATTGATCAAATGTGACAGTAAAGACATTTCTAATGTTACAAAAGATTTCTATTTCAAATAAATGCTGCTCTTTTGAACTTTCTATTCATCAAAGAATCCTGAAAAATAAAATGCATCACGGTTTCCACAAAAATATGAAGCTGCACAACTGTTTTCTACACGGATAATAATCAGAAATGTTTCTTGAGCAGCAAATCAGTATATTAGAATGATTTCTGAAGATCATGTGACACTGAAGACTGGAGTAATGATGCTGAAAATTCAGCTGTGCATCACAGGAATTAAATACAGTTTACAATATATTCACATATAAAACACTTATTTGAAATTGTAATAATATTTCACAATATTATTGTTTTTACTGTATTTTTGATCAAATAATGCAGCTTTGGTGAGCAGAAAAAACTTATTTCAGAAACATTAAAAAAAATCTTATTGAACAGTAGTGTAAATAATTTAATATTTCTGCCATTTTATAAAAAAGCAGCATGTTCCAGTGATTTTTCCTGGTTAAAAGCCTAAAACAGTAGAAAAGCTGACAGTGTGTGTGATCCATTTTAATTGCAGAATTCTATGTATTTCTGAGCAAAATCAGAACATTTAACAAAAACCTAAACTGTAGAGTTGGAATTTAGAAGTTGTTTTCCCCAATTTATCCAAAAATTGATTGAATGCTGAAAAGCATCTTTAGATGACAGATGGTTGGAAAGTCAAAAAGAAAATGAAGCAAGATATAAAACAAGCTTCATTTTGCATTTAATGCAAAGAAGAAAACTGAATCATGCAGAAGCTGATTATATTCAGAAAGTAAATTATGATGTTGACACTGCCTCATAACGCACCTGGGAAGTTGACAGTGGCGTGAACAGGTGCGCTGGTCGCTACGGAGGCGTGCACCAGGTGTGGGTACTTCAGACGGAACCAGGCAGCAAGGGATCCTGGGTAGGAGCCCCCAAACGCAACCCACTTGTTATTGGTCAGGCCTCGCGTCACTGCGGTAACCGTGCGGAAGTGAGCGAGATCAGCCAATGCCTGACGACTGCTGAGGAAACGCAGATTCTCAGTGCTCAGGTCCCTGAAACACAAAGCAGAACAATCAATAATCAATGACAGAATGATAGAACGATAGATAGATAGAACGATAGATAGATAGATAGATAGATAGATAGATAGATAGATAGATAGATAGATAGATAGATAGATATCCTCATGTGAAAAGAACAGCTGTGTAGTTACTGGCTTGTAGCGCCATCTAGTGTTTATAAACCTGAATGGCCTTGTTAAGTGCTCACTCTTTCTTTCTTTCTTTCACTCACTCTGTCGGGTGACTCTTCCCGTAGAATCGGTGCTCCAGTAACAAGCACAAGGCGCCCAGTTTCTGTGCGTAAAGCAGCCAGGTTCCGTACTGCATCCAGGCGGGGTTTGCCGGACCTTCTCCTCCGATCATCAGGAAGACCGGACCACCGGGTCTGTAGAAGGTGTCATTCACGAAATATCTCTGAAGAAGAAACAGTTTGTTGAACCTTTAGTGTCATGGTGTACCATGGTGTTGCTACTGTGTGTGTGTATGTGTGTGAGAGAGAGAGATAATTTAGCTTTGCCATCACATGAATTACATTTGAAAACATATTAAGAAACAAATTAACAACAACAACAACAAAAACTGCTTTAAACTTTAATATCACAATATTACTGTTTTTAATTTATTGTTGATCAAATAAATGCAGCCTTGGTGCATAAGTGAGCAAAATAGACATATATCTATATATATATAGCATGCAGTGAGATACTATAATAATTTGCATTAATATTTTGAATTATTTTTATATTTTCTGTTTTATTTTTAGTTAAGTTTTAGTAATTTTGTTGTGTTTTTAGTTTTTATTCTTATTTTGAATTTTTTTTTTATATTTTCTGTTTTTTTTATTTAGTTATTTTCTTTACTAAGTTTTAGTAATGTCATAGTCTGCTTTTGTCATTTTTCTTAGATTTATTTTAAATAAACATGTCAATATATCTATATAGTTTTCATACATTTTTTTTTCAGTTTGTTATTTTAGTACATCAAGATAAATTAAATACAACTGAGAAAGATTGGCATTTATTTATTTTTTATTTGTTTTACATTTTATTTTATTTCAACAAGTTTTAGTTAAAAATTGAGAGATCTAAGATTTTAGAAATAAATTTTATTTAACCAAACAAAATCACATGTACAAACAGCTTCAAATTAATTACATAAAAAATTCTCCTTCAGTTACAGTACAGTTGATATTACTGTAACATCACTGTAATTTAAAAGACTTCGTATCATTCATCAGTAAATACTTGTATTATAAATACAAAAATATTATAGTAAATTACTATAAATATTATAATATTAACCTTGTGATGTAAATTGCAAGTCTGGCTTATCCAACAATAAAATTAATCAACTGGAATTTTATTCTCTGTTTTTGACAATATATCAATCGTAAAACAAACACATTAAGAGTGAACCTTTCCTGTAATCTTAAAAACAAGAGAAATGTTGGAATAAAATTCATTGGAATAAAAATTTCATTTTATTCAGTTCATTCACTTAAATGTCATGGTGCACGCTTATGCTTGAGTGCAGTGCAGTACCTGTTTCCAGACTCGAGTGTCGGCCCCGCTGAAGTGATCGAGTCTCTGGATGAACCACTGCTCCTCAGCTGCAGACTCCAGCGGAGCTCCATCTCTGTGCGACCTCCTGTAGAGAGCAGCACACGGCGCGCAGAGAACACACGCCAAAACTATTACTAGTGCTGCAGAGTCTTGCTGAAGCCTAGTACACCCTAAAGCCATTTTGAAGTGGAACTGATTCTCTGTCATGTGATCATGTGTTTATAATCATGTGATAGCTCATCTCTTCCCTACTACGGTAAAGGCAGAGCTTATGAATATTAAGTAGGTCGCGCAAGGTTCCTCGTTAACCCTCCAATAGCGAAGTCCTTGGTCATGAATATTAATTTTTAAAGGCGGACGATAAGTTCTTGCATTTTAAAGGCGAAGGCTTGAAATATGAATATTTGGAGAAACCTTTTTCATAGTACCACAATACCCATCCATATATTTCAAAATAAAAGCAACTCAATTGCAAATTAAATTAAATTAAATTAAATTAAATTAAATTAAATTAAATTAAATTAAATTAAATTAAACGTGTCGATATAAAGACAAAATACGCTAAATACTGCTGACAAATTAATAGTCTGTGGCTGTCAAACTACCGTAAATATTGTAATATTGTGTTTCTTCAAGTCAATGTTATATTTAATTGTCTTTCCAAGGAGACAACAGTGCAAGAAAAGCTGAAGCTTGAGATGTGAAGACAAAAAAAAAAAACAAAGTTGTTATTTTACAATTATTTTATTATAATTTGTAATAGGCCTAATGTTTTATTCTAAAACATTTAAATTATACGTTTTGTCAAATTATGTCTGTGTTAAAATATTAGGTGTTTCCAAAAATATAGTACACATTGTTCACACATTATCATGAAGCATCAGAGAAACAAATGTTCTTGTTTTTGAGATAAACTATTATCTAACATTAAATTAACCTAACATGTCCCTTATTCATTTCAATTTCAATCTTTTAAATCCTGATATTTAATGTTTATTCTCAGAACAAAATCACATAAACTCTATTTTGCATGTCCCAAATTATGGTAATAGTGTTGCAAAAATATAAACATTATATAATATAAACAAAGAAAAAAATATTTTTATTTGCTCAATTGTGATATATTAATTCGTAAAAGGTTTATAAAAATATCCTTCTGTATATATGTTTTTTACTGCATTCTTTTTGGATTGTTCGTGAGTATATTTGATTTTTCACTTTATTATTCTTGGGTTGTATGTGAAGGGTTTTGTTGTTGTTTTTTTGGGTGGGGTGGTTGTTTGAGAAATTATTGAACTCTCAAGAGACATCTAGTGGTTAGATTAGATGTACAGTCGTTGGTCAATCTATTTAGCTACTTCTTTCTCTCTGTTGTCTTATACCCTGAAGAACGCCTGCTTGGGCCGATAAGCGTTGGTGTATAGCCCTGTCTTAGAATAAAGATTTATTTTACTTTGCTTACTCTGTGAGTGCCTGGATGTGTTGTGTGTGTGTTTTGTTAAAGGATCCACTTATTATTTTTATCATATAAAATAAACAGAAAATAAGAAGCACCTCATCTAAAGGCAAAGCCCCTAATTTCACTGAATATTTGTGGGAAAAGACTAATTTTTAAATTAGAGAAGCCTATGATTTTAATTGAATTTACTGAATCATCTCCCAGATACCCAGATATCAAGGCTTTGAGAGTCCCGTTCTATGGTCCAGATGGATTTAAAAAAATAAATAAATCAATCAATTGTGCTGTCTCATTTACATTTCACCAGGTTAAAAATGTTTCTCAAGATTTATGCTTGATTTATTTGTAACTCATTAACCTCAAAACCTTTTCAGCATTCTCTTTCTGCGAATTGTATGGTGTAGCGATATGATGACAGCACCCAAAATACGACAACACTGCAACACTGGCCAAGAAATCACAGCAGCGTCTCTACTTCCTTCGCAAACTGAGAAAAGCCAGAGCCCCGGCCCCATCATGTGCACCTTCTACAGAGGCACCATCAAGAACATCCTGACGAGCTGCATCACTGTGTGGTATGGCGCCTGCAACGTATCCTGCCAGAAGACTCTTCAACGCATAGAGAGAGCAGCTGAGAAGATCATTGGTGTCTCTCTCCCCTCCGTCCAGGAAATTTATGTAACCCGTCTCACCCATAAAGCCCTCTCCATTGCAGGTCATCCCATACACCCATCACACAGCTTCTTCAGTCTGCTGCCATCAGGGAAGAGACTGCAGAGTCTCCAGGCCAGGATCAGCTGACTGAAGAAAAGCATCATTCATCAGGCTGTCAGGAAGCTGAACTCCCTCCCGACCTTGCCCCCCCCCCCTTTTTTCCCCATTCACCACTGAACTCTGAACCTCAGTCCCCCCCAGCCCCCCAGCTCCCACTAACACACTGTGAACTGCACCAGACACTTTGTGCAGCATTGGTCTGCTCACTATTCAGCAGTTAACTGACCTCATTCAACTACCTCTTCTGTCAGTTTAAATAAAGAACTGCTCTCTGAGATTTTTGACACTTTAATCAAACTGAATAAGCTCTTTTGCACTACAATCATTATATCTGCACTGTTTACTTCACTGGTTTGCACTCTATCTGCCATGTGCCTTGTGCTGCTTAACTTATCTTTTTTTTTACATTACCTATTTGTATATTTGTATAGTTGTACTTTATATTGTATTTGTATTTAATGTTCTACTGTTTGAGAGTCTGAGAGTAACACAATTTCAATTCTCTGTATGTATGTACTGTACATGTGGAAGAATTGACAATAAAGCAGACTTGACTTGACTTGAAATCAGTGTTCCATGAGTTGAAATCTCTTATCTATTCCAACTCATCTGTTGAACACAGGATTTGACTTGTCAGACTTCAACATGTACGTGCAAGATGTTGCCCACAATTGCATGCATGACCATCACCTGAACCGATTCCAGCACTGTGGGATTCACATTTACAAGCACCACTCACATTTTCTCCAGAAAATTTACCATTTATTTCCTTCTACACAGGACAGATGGGAATTTGCACTAAAAGTTACGCATCAACAGTCACTAAAGGATAAGATGACATTATTAAGACCCTCAAAGTCATTAAGTCTCACCAGTTTACAATATGTCATAAGTCTCCTAAGTCTCTTTTGCTGTCTCATTGTTCGGTGATCAGAGACAACAGCAGATCTCTGTCAAAGATAAGGCCAGTGGTGTATTGTAACAAAGTAATAATACTTCGTTACAGTACTTAAGTATTTTTTGGGAGTATCTGTACTTTACTTGAGTTTTTATATTTCAGCCAACTTTTACTTACTACAAAATAGTCAGAAGTCAAAAGAACGCGGACTCCAAGAAAGCAGGTTTGAAGAATCAGTGGTCTGGTGTCTGTAAGTAAGACTCATAAAAACACCTTTCCTCATGTGCAAACAAGTGCGTGCACAACTGCGAATTATTAATTTCCCCCTCAAGTCAAGTCAGGGGTGTGCGATACAGCATCGTCTGCAATAATATGGTAAGTGTTGTTGAAATGATGTGTGATCTTACATTATCGAGTACACTGAACCAAATTATAAACGCAACACTTTTGTTTTTGCCCCCATTTTTAATGAGCTGAACTCAAAGATCTAAGACTTTTTCTATATACACAAAAGCCCTATTTCTCTCCAATATATTGTTCACAAATCTGTCTAAATCTGTGTTAGTGAGCACTTCTCCTTTGCCGAGATAATCCATCCACCTCACAGGTGTGGCATATCAAGATGCTGATTGGACAGCATGATTATTGCACAGGTGTGCCTTAGGCTGGCCACAATAAAAGGCCACTCTAAAATGTGCAGTTTTATCACACAGCACAATGCCACAGATGTCGCAAATTTTGAGGGAGCGTGCAATTGGCATGCTGACTGCAGGAATGTCCACCAGAGCTGTTGCCCATGAACGTAATATTCATTCATCCACCATAAGCCTTCTCCAAAGGTGTTTCAGAGAATTTGGCAGTACATCCAACCGGCCTCACAACCGCAGACTGTGTGTAACCACACCAGCCCAGGACCTCCATATCCAGCATCTTCACCTCCAAGATCGTCTGAGACCAGCCACCCGGACCGCTGCTGCAACTATCGGTTTGCATAACCAAAGAATTTCTTTACAAACTGTCAGAAACCATCTCAGGGAAGCTCATCTGCATGCTCATCGTCCTCATCGGGGTCTCGATCTGACTGCAGTTAATCGTCGTAACCGACTTGAGTGGGAAAATGCTCACATTCGATGCCGTCTGGCACTTTGGAGAGGTGTTCTCTTCACGGATGAATCCCGGTTTTCACTGTACAGGGCAGATGGCAGACAGTGTGTATGGTGTCGTGTGGGTGAGCAGTTTGCTGATATCAATGATTTGTATCGAGTGGCCCATGGTGGCGGTGGGGTTATGGTATGGGCAGGCGTATGTTATGGACAACAAACATGTGTATTTTATTGATGACATTTTGAATGCACAGAGATACCGTGACTAGATCCTGAGGCCCATTGTTGTGCCATTCATCCACGACCATCACCTCATGTTGCAGCATGATAATGCACAGCACCATGATGCAAGGATCTGTACACAATTCCTGGCAGCTGAAAACATCCCAGTTCTTGCATGGCCAGCATACTCACTCGACATTTCACCCATTGAGCATGTTTGGGATGCTCTGGATCAGTGTATATGACAGCGTGTTCCAGTTCCTGCCAATATTCAGCAACTTCACACAGCCACTGAAGAGGAGTGGACCAACATTCCACAGGCCACAGTCAACAACCTGATCAACTCTATGTGAAGGAGATGTGTTTCACTGCATGAGGCAAATGGTGGTCACATCAGATACTGACTGGTTTTCGGACCCCCCAATACAGTTAAAATGCACATTTTAGAGTGGCCTATTATTGTGGCCAGCCTAAGGCACACCTGTTCAGTAATCATGCTGTCTTATCAGAATCTTGTAATGCCACACCTGTGAGGTGGATGGATTATATCGGCAAAGGAGAAGTGCTCACTAACATAGATTTAGACAGATTTGTGAACAATATTTGAGAGAAATAGGCCTTTTGTGTGCATAGAAAAATCTTAGATCTTTGAGTTCAGCTCATGAAAAAATATCAGCATGAACACATTTAATAATCATAAATTTATTCAAGTTCAGTAAAGCAATAACTGTAAATACCCTTAAGATGAAGACTCCAGAAATGTTTTCTTATGTTGGAATGAAGACACTAAGTAAAGATGAAGTGCTTATTATTCTTATCCAAAAATACAAAATAGATAAAAAGAGTTAAAACTGAAAAAATCTTGCTATTCAAACTGTGTGAACATTTTTTGTATATATTTATTTGCTTCTTTTCCATTTTGCATTTACTTGTACTTTTACTTTCAATACTTAAGTACATTTAAGATAAAAAAAATACTTTTTGTACTTAAGTACAATAAATATCACATACTTTAAGACTTTTACTTAAGTAATATTCTAAATGGTGACTTCAACTTCTACCAAAGTCATTTTCTATTACGATATCTGTACTTTTACTTGAGTATGGCTTTCAGGTACTTTATACACCACTGGATAAGGCTGTATAGTTATAGCCCTCAAAAGAGAAGGTTGACAGTGTAACTTCCTACCAGTGTGGTTTAAAATATCTTATTTGATCTTCATTGCATATATCTGTCCATAAACCTGTGACATCAGTGTAATTTGCATATTTAACAAATAACATGGTCTGATCAGCAGGTCCCGCTCATCTCACGGAAGTTCGCTGCATTCACTGGAATGGTTTATTTGCAAAGCAGCTAGCAGTGTGTGTGAGAACATGATTCTGTTTACATTTGACGTGATGATATCAGTCCAGGAGACGCAGGAATATTTCCTCAGATTTCCTCAGAGTTTGTTTGGTAACATTAGATAACTTATTTGTCAGCACTGTGTACATTTGGATTTTATTCATGTTATTTTTATATAATTCCAGATACCAATATCACACTTAATATAAATAAACCTTCTTGTGTGATCTCTCAGAAATTAACAATCACCACCACTGAACATTAACTAGAATCTAGAATACATTATATAAGTCTTACAATACAAAGACAGCAGTACATAAACCCATTCAATTAAAAAACCTTCCCACACTGAGCAATCTAATTAAATCTGCACTAAACCCGCTTCTGGTGTTTGACTGTGACTCATACTTCTTTATTGTAGCTCTTCTCATGTTACTGTTGCCTAAGGGTGAATTGCTTTTTCTTCCTCATTTGGAAGTTGTTTTGGAGAAAAACGTCTAAAAAATGTATAAAGGTAGGTGTAAATGTTTCCTGATGACAACAGTTTTTCTTTTTTAATTAAACCACAGCATAGTCTGTGTTTTTGAAACTCATTGAATAAAAAATTTAATCTAAATTCATCTGACAAAAAAAATAAAATAAATAATAATAATAATAATAATTTTAAACATCCTGTTTTTTGTAGTATAAAGACTCTGGACTATCCATTTCCCTAATGCAATACCAGTGGTGTACACAGTACCTGAAAGCCATACTCAAGTAAAAGTACAGATATCTTACCAGAAAATGACTTTGGTAGAAGTTGAAGTCACCATTTAGAATATTACTTGAGTAAAAGTCTTAAAGTGTGTGATATTTATTGTACTTGAGTACAAAAGGTATTTTTTAAATCTTAAATGTACTTAAGTATTGAAAGTAAAAGTACAAGTAAAAGCAAAATGGAAAAGAAGTAAATAAATGTATACAAAAAATGTTCACACACAGCTTGAGTAGCAAGATTTTTTTCTGTTTTAACTCTTTTTATCCATTTTGTATTTTTGAATAAGAATAAGAAGCACTTCATCTTTACTTAGTGTCTTCATTCCAACATAAGAAAACATTTCTGGAATCTGCGTCTTAGGGGTATTTACAGTTTATGTATCTCAGAGGGGACATGGATGCATTTAACCTGCTATTACAGATGGATAAATAATGTTTTGTTTTTAACATAAAACGTTGAATACTGATATTTGGAAACGTGAAAAACATGAACAAAATAGTCGAAATGTCTAATTAAAACCGCCAGAAGGTGGAAACAAGTGACAATTAATGAGTGAGTCATTGAGATTCAACGGATTCATTCAGAAACAAAGCATTTGACTGTGTTAATGAGTGAATCACTGAATCATTTATTTAACCGATTCGTTCAGAAAGCTGATTCATTCAATAAGTAAACACCATCCATTGCTAAGAGACGCAAAGCAGTGCTGTGATCTTTGTTTGGAAGTATTTTCGTTGGCAAAATTGAGAATAAACAAGCAATATTATGTCTAAAAGTAAGTCACTTATTGCTTTACTGAACTTGTATAAAATGATTATTAAATGCGTTTGTGCTGATATTTGCAGAAAAACGGTAGCCTACTCTTTGTATGATATAGACTAAATTAACTATTTTAAATTATATAAACATAAAAAAGCATACAGATGATTTTTGCCGTCTACAATTTAGAATGCCTGGAATTTTGAGATTTAATAGACTAATATATCACGTGCGTGCACTCTGTGTGTGATGTGGTGATATACTTGATAATGTAAGATCACTCATCATTTCAACAACACTTACCATATTATCGCAGACGATGCTGTATCGCACACCCCTGACTCGACTTGAGGGGAAAATGAATCATTCGCAGTTGTGTGTGCACTTGTTTGCACATGAGGAAAGTATGGAAAGCCAAATGGGTCAGAATTCGCGTGCTTTTCACCGCCGTATTAATATTAAAACACCGTTTTCATAATGCCGCCAGGCATTAAATAAGCACCACTAATTCTGAACCAACCAAAAAGCATGCAAATTCTGAACCATTTGGCTTTCCATAGGGAAAGGAGTCTAACTCGCAGATGCCAGACCACTGATTCGTCAAACCTGCTTTCCTGGAGTCCGTCCCTGCGTCTCAATGTGCCTACTTATACCACATGCTTAAAGTATCTACTCTTTTGGTGAAGAAAAAGTACACACTTTTGAGTGTGTAGTAGAAGAGTAGGCAAGTTTTGGGACATGCTATCACGTCACACAATTGTGTCTTTAAAGAAGCGCTCTGTCGCATAATTACACACACCCTGTCACTGTAAACTGGCCTGTCAATTATCTCGTCACAGTTAACATCCTCCACATTTCATTTCATTTAATTTAACTTCCTACTACACTGTAGAGAGTAGTGCAGTTAAAGGTTGATTATTAGTCAACCCCTTTTGTAAACCTCTCTACTTAACCGTCGATCGCGTGCATCCGCCACATTTGTAGTTTTTCTAACGCGTTTTATTCGTGTTTGTAGTTCTGGACAGAATCCTTCGCCAAAGCGCAATTGATTGTGGGCAGTTTTAGCCATTAGAGTGTGCACAGATCCACACTTCAAAAATCGACCTAAAAAATCGAGTACAAGTACACATTTTAATTAGGAAATGTAGTGGAGTAAAAGTAAAAATTGGCTGAAATATAAAAACTCTTAAGTACTGTAACAAAGTATTATTACTGCATTACAATACACCACTGTGCAATACACAAACCAGTGTTCAGGGTCAGTGGACTTTTTTAAAGAAATTAATACTTCTATTCATCAAGCCTGAAAAAAAATCACTGTTTTCAAAAAAATAATAATAATTAAAATCTAAACTGTTTTCAACATTGATAATAATCAGAACTGTTTCTTGAGCAGCAAATCATCATATTAGAATGATTTCTGAAGATCATGTGACACTGAAGACTGGAGTAATGATGCTGAAAATTCAGCTGCGCATCACAGGAATAAATTACAATTTAAAATATATTACACTAGAAAACGCTTAATTTAAATTGTAACTTATAATAATTCACAATATTACTGTTTTTACTTTGATCAAATAAATGCAGACTTGGTGAGCAGAATTTTTTTATTTATAAAATGGTTTTTTGAGAACGTGTGTGGAAGACCTGCTTTACTTTAGACCGACGAATAGTTGACATTTTGACATCAGGGATAACTTGAATTTTGGATGATTTTGTGTGTTCAAATAAACACACTGACAGACTGAGAAGAATAAAAGTCAAGCGCGATTAGCCAAGCCCCGAGGCAGGCTTTGTCAGATTCATCTTTCAGCTCTATTCTCTGGTCTTCTGGCAGATCAAGTTCTTTGCATCAGTCACAGTAGACTACAAAACAGCTCCGGCCTTTTGAATGTCAGTCTTTATGCAGAGCACTGTGTTTGCTGAGGGATGGGCTGTATGTGGGGTCAAAATAACTTTCTCCCACAGCTGCATTAATGGTGGCTGAAATTATTAACTTTAATGACTGTAAATGACAAAGAACATTCTCAGAACTTTGGCTAACGTTCTGGCAAGGTTCCTTAAAGTTATAAGCCTAAACAAACATTCTTCTAGTAACATTAACAGAACGTTCATTCAAAGATAACCGGTCTTTAACCTGTTAGCAGTGCACTGTGTGTTTTTGAGAGTTAACTTTGTGACAAAAACAACTCAAAAAGAAAAAAAAAGCTAAACTTGTCAAAAGCTAAACATGTGATTTCCAGCTAATAGCTCCCGGCTAGAGTCATCTGCAGGCATCTGCTTACAAAGAAAAAAAAAATCCTTTTTCAGTGGATTTTCCAGTGAATTAACAAGAATCCTCAGAGTGTCCCCTTTCAAAAGAGACCAAAACCATGCATATACTCTAAATGGTTCAAAAACAGCATGCAGTTTACTTTGGGTAGCCTATTTATTTTATAGGCGTTTAGGCAAATCTTACAGGAATGCCAAGGGGTTAATAATGTTCTCAAAACAGCACAAAACATTATATATACATAATTCATGGAAAGTTACTCTGATTTTAGTCGCACATTTGTCTGACGTTTTTCAACGCTTATTAATTCTAGAACGTTCAGAGAACATTCAAATGTAACATTCCCATGTTTGCAAAATTATAAAATGGAATGTTCGTGTTTTCTCGAAGTTCACATAAACATTTTTAAACTCTAACGTTCTTAGGTTGGCTGGGATTGGCATCTTCCGCATCTCTTAAATGTGTGTGTTCTCTAGAAGTGATTTTGTTCTTGTATTGTTTGCCTTTGTTTTAAAACGTAATTGTCTTTTTGCGAGATGACTTTTTAGTACATGTTTATTGTACATGTGGTAAAGGTTGTAGTTTATGATGAGAGATGTGTTTTTTTTTTACAGTGTTTGTGAGCGCGCAGGTGAAGGAGGGAGGAGCTTGTTAAAGGTACATTGAGGAAGACCTGCTTTACGCTCACTTTACCACAGACCGACGATTAGTTGACATTTTGGCATCTGGGATCACTTGAATGGTGTGTGTGTGCATTAAAAAAACACTCGTTCTTAAACACAGACAGATTCAGACGGATAAAAGTCGCGCGGGATAAAGACGAGCCCCGAGGCTGAGTTTTTGACGCACCCAAGTATGTCCGAAACGCAGAAACAATCGCGCAAAAACTCGTCCGATTCGAACCCCTGGAAGAGTCTGGGCAGCCCGACGCTCCTGTGGTCTCCCACCTCCGGGCTTCCCCTGCAGGACGGGCTTTACACGGACGCGAGGTTCCCGGTGCAGAACATGCCGATTCAGACCGACGTGGTTTGGAAACGACCAAAGGTGAGCCAAAGTGACAACACACATCTCCAGAGAGCCATATGATTACATACAACCTAAAACATCATACTGGTGTATGTAAAATAAAAAGTAAAAAAAAAAACGTCCTGAACTTTTCTTTGATACCAGCTGTGACCAGTATTATAATATCTACTGCATTTGCATACAATGCTTTGTTTGTATTATAAACAAACAGTGCTGGGGGGTAATGTATTAGGCTACCTCATATATGGATTAGTAATCAGGTTCCAAAAATGAAGTACTTGTTATTAGATTATATTGCCTACTCCTCATCAGACTACAGTTCCTTTTTTAGTGATGATAACATATTCACACAATCAACTTTCACGAACCCCAGCTTGGGAAACTTTGACGTAATGTAATGTTTAATGCACTTCATGTTGTTAATAGCAATGCATGGAATATATTTTCTTTCTCTTTGTATTTGTAAATCAGTATCTTACAAGATTATCCTATTTAAATCAATGTGACAAATAAGTTATGAGAAAGTAATCAAAAAGTAGTCTGATTATTATACCTGATATGTGTGATGTAATGGATTACGTAACTAACTACAATATTTGTAATGTAATTTGGAATCAGTAACGGACTAAAATTTGGAAGTGATCCACCCAGCACTGATTTTAAAGTTATGCACTTAAGTCATAGTTAAACTGTTAAATACTGTCATTTATTTTAACAACTGATATATGCAATAGTCCTAAAAATCATTATTATTATTTATAAATGGAACAATTTATGGAACCTTTAGACATTTTTTAAGTGTTTTTTGTTGACTGTCTTATTTGAGACATGACTTATATACAGTAGTGAGAATATGGTGGGAAAACACCTGAATTTTATTCAGAGACCTAAACCGAGAAAAATATGCAATTTGGTGCAGATGCTGATTTTTATGTGGTCAAAAAGTAAGAAAATATACTGATAGCTTAAAATGGTTAAAGACATGTCTAATGTTTACAGTTTAACTGTGACTTAAGTGTCCAAATACTTTATAATGCAATATTCACTAGCATTTGTTTTGTTGAGTCTCTTATTGTTGTAAGATTGATACAGGATTCAGTCATTTAGCAGACACTTTACAATCACTCGCCCTGGAGCAAAGTCTCTTGATCAAAGGAACAGTGGTAATAGTTACTTTAGGGTAAATAATACATAATAGTTCCTTAAATAATAGCATGGGTTTCAAATATTTAATGTCTTTACACTAGTGCATATACACTGCCGGTCAAGAGTTTGGAATAATTCATTTCTTTCATATTTTTGAAAGAAGTCTCTTGTGCTAAAATGACCTTTTGTGTTTTCACCACTCTTTTCCAGGAGATCTGTCCGTTTCCTCAGTTTATTGCGGATGGAGCCACACGTATGGACATCTGCCAGGGAGAACTGAGTGAGAATTTAATGCAGAACCATTTAAACAAAAAGAATTCACACTGAGAATAATACCGGTGCTGCAGGTTTTTGCAGGTTCTCATATAACACACTGTTTGTTCTTCATAAAGCAGTATGTACTGGCATCAAATAGCTTTGTTGTTTGGTGCAAAGCAGTGGTTCTCATCTGGTGCGTCACAGGTCTGTTCTGAGGATCGCACAGAGCTAAATGCAAATAATACAGTGCAACACTTCCCGTATATCTTTTATTTTTAAGGTCAAAGTTCATGCATCCAATCAAACTCTGTAGTATTTTGGTGCAAATTAATCTGTCATTTGGTAGAAGCTCATCAAATTAGACAAATGCAAAATTGGGCAGGTTGCATGATGTCCTCATCCTCAAATACACACTATTTTTTAAAAAAAAAAAAAAAAAAAAAATATACATATATATATATATATATATATATAAAAAAATATATATATATATATATATGTATATGTATGTATGTATGTATGTATATGTGACCCAGAATCTGTTAAAAATGACTGGAAGTCTTATACTGTATGCTCACCAAAACAGCATTTATTTGTTAAAAGTATACAGTAAAAATTATGAGTATTATTGCAATTTAAAATAACTTTTTTCTATGTGAATATATTGTAAAATTTTATTTATTCCTGTGACGCATATCTGTATTTTCAGCATTATTACTCCAGTCTTCAGTGTCACATGATCCTTCAGAAATCATTCTAATATGCTGATTCGCTTTGCAAAAAACATTTCTGATTATTATCAATGTTCAAAACCATTGTGGTGGCTAATATTTTTGTGGGAACCGTGATACAACACCATTTAACAGTTTGGTGTAAGATTTAGAAAGAAAGAAAGGCAGAAGGAAAGAAAGAAAGAAAGAAAGAAATACATTTATTCATCAAGGGGTGCATTAAATTGACCAAAAGTGACAGTAAAAAAAAAATATTAAAATAGAAAACAGCTAATAATATTCCACAGCTCACAATATTTCACAATATTACTGGTTTTACTGTATATTTTTATCAAATAAATGGAGCCTTGGTGAGCAGAAGAGACTTTAATGTTCAAAAACATTTGTAAAAAAAATCATAATTCTTCCAAACTTTCAATTTTCATTTTTTGTTAATACATTTACTTTCATTTCATTTTCATGAATATTTTTGTTCACTTTTGTTTTGTGTTGGGTCTCCATTTAATATTAATTGCTGAAAGCCCTGAAATAAAACCAAATAAGAACCAGTGCAGCAGAATACACTTATTTCACCACATACCATTAGAATCATCTCTTATAACCATTAAACCGAATTAGACCTAAAACGTGTTTTAACGTGTGTAACATGCTTTAATTCTCTCTGTCTCTCTCAGGTGACTGCTGGTTCTTGTCTGCGGTGGCGTCTCTCTCTCTCAACCCTTCTCTTCTGGATCTTGTCGTTCCCTCAGGCCAGGGTTTTCAGCAGGGCTACAACGGCTGCTTCAATTTTCGGGTTAGTACCGTGTGTTACCGTGCAGAATGAAGCGGTTGTGATGGTTTTAATGGTGTCTCTCTGTCTGCAGTTTTGGCAGTATGGTGAGTGGATTGATGTGCGAGTCGATGACCGCTTGCCGACGCGAAACGGTCAGCTGATCTATCTGCGCTCCTCAAACAAAGATGAATTCTGGAGTGCTCTGCTGGAGAAAGCTTATGCCAAGTTAGTGGAATATTTGAATGCTTAAAAATGCCCCAGTATCAATATATTAGATACATTTTAAAGGAATAGTTCACCCAAAAATGAAAATTCACTGAAATTTACACCATCCAAGATGTAGATGAGTTTATTTCTTCATCAGATTTGGAGAAATGTAGCATTGCATCAGTGTCTCATCAATGGATGCTCTGCAGTGAATGGGTGCCGTCAGAATGAGAGTCCAAACAGCTGATTAAAACATCACAATAATCCACAAGTAATCCACAGCACTCCAGTCCAGCATTTAACATCCTGAGAATAGAAAATATGCTTGTTTGTATCATTTAGACGTTTATAATCTCAAACCGTTGCTTCCGACTAAAATACAAGTCCATAATCCTCCATAACACTTCCTCCAGTGAAAAAGTTGCCTCATCTGAATCAGGAGAAATATATACAGATAAAGCACCATTTACAAGTCAAAACAGTCAAAAACAGCTTTAAACAAATATGTCAGAGAGACAACAACAACAAGGGATGAACTTTTTCACTGGAGGAAGTGTTATTATGGATTATTTTGGCCAGAAGCGATGGTTTAAAGTTTTACAAACATGCAGCTTTTAGCTTCTCAAGATGTTAACTGATGGACTGGAGTGGTGTGGATTATTGTGATGTTTTTATCAGCTGTTTGGACTCTCATTCTGACGGCACCCATTCACTGCAGAGCATCCATTGCTGAGCAAGTGATGTAATGCTACATTTCTCCAAATCTGATGGAGAAACAAACTTACATTACATCTCGGATGACCTGAGGGTCTGCATATAAATTGTTTTTCCTTATTTTCAGTTGTTCAGATTGTATTTTCCATCTCTTTCTCAGGCTGAAGGGTGGTTATAATGCTCTGAACATGGGTTTCCCTCATGAGGCGATGGCAGACATGACAGGTGGGGTTACAGAGGAATTCATGGTGCCACCTGACCATCGAAAACTGGGCTCTTTCCTGCGCCCGCTGCTGCAGAAAGGAGCTCTAATCAACTGTGCTAACTCAAAGGTACACTCTCTTTACATGGCTTATTTAAAGGGATAGTTTACCCAAAAATTATAATTCTCTCATCATTTATTCACCCTCATGTAATTTCAAATGTGCATGATGACATCCATGGAACAAAAAAAAAGCAGATGTTTAGTAGGATGTTCATGCTGCTCTTTTCCATATAATGAAAGTGAATGGGGACTGGGGCTGTTAAGCTCTAAATTCTGTAGATATTTAAGCTGCAATAAAGTATTTTACATGTAGTATTTGGAGTCTTCTGAAGCAGTGCTTTGTATGTGAAACAGACTGAAATTGCAGTTTTTTTAATCATGTAAAATCCCCTCCACGCTGTTTGTCAATTCATTCAGAAGTTTGGGTTAAGATGTTTTAATGTTTTTGATAGAAGTCTCTTATACTGATCAAGGCTGCATTTATTCAATCAAAAATATAGTAAAAACACTAATATTGTTAAATATTTTATAAGTTATTTCTGTGATTTTCAGCATAATTCCTCCAGTCTTCAGTGTCACATGATCTTCAGAAATCATTCTAATATGATGATTTGCTGCTCAAGAAACAGTTCTGATTATCATCAATGCATTTTTTGAGGAAACTGTGATATCTATTTTTTTAATGGATTCTTTGATGAATAGAAAGTTCAAAAGAACAGGATTTACTTGAAATAGGAATCTTTTGTAACATTATACATATCTTTATTGTCCCTTTTGATACAATTAATGCACCCATAAAAGTATTAATTTCTGCTGACCCCAAACATTTGAAAAGTAGTGCACAAAAATATGAGTGAACATTAAAATAATTCAGTTACAGGTTTAGTCAGCTTCCTGCTCGAGAGCACATTAGTTACAGCTCACTGATCAAAACTTGCAGGTTCGAATCTGCGACCTTTTATTTAGCAGCCCTGTTCTTTAACCAGCAGAATGTGACGTTCCATAATGTTATAAATGAGAATGTTAGCTGTGAGGGTCGTGCATGTGTACATGTGTTCTTCCCTCTTTGTTTGTGTTCTTCTAGGTAAAAGGATCTTTCTCGAGTTCCAAGAAAGCATTTTCTTTTGACAGATGTTGTTTTGTTAATCCATTGCCTTGTCTTGTCTCTTTGTCTTCCTGCAGGGTTCTTTTGAGAAGAGCAATGAGCTTGGGATTTTGTTCAGACATGCCTATTCTGTGACAGGTTTGGAGACGGTGAGGGGGAAATGTTACCTTGGGTGTTTCTCTCTCTCTCTCTCTCTCTCTCTCTCTCTCTCTCTCTCTTTCATTGTCTGTCTGTCAAACCAGCTCTTGATTTATGTTTCATTAGTGTCTTTAACACTCAGCGTTCCACCAGAGGGCGCCATCATCTTAAATGAAAACAGAATGGCACACTGCTAGTATTTCTGAGAGAAAGCTGTGTGCATGAGTGTAGAATTTTCAGATAAAGATGATTCTGTCCCCTGCACTTCTCAACACACTTCTGCCACCATTCCCGCCCATGTTCTCTGGTTTGTTACATAGATTTGAGAGAACAAACATTCAACGAGAATAGACACACATATAAGTTGCTTGATTTTATCATGCAATAAAGTGACTTAATTAGAAAACTATTGGATTTGGTTTCACATACTTTTTTTTTTTTTTACATGAAAATATAAGACACGTGTCTTTCTTTTTTTTTTTTTTTACTGAAACAGAAAATTTTAAATTGTGAAAACTTTGTCAGGCTTTTAAGGTAGGTCTATGTACTATATACACAATATTTAGCAGTGTGTAGTATAGCTGTAAGCACACAGTAGCGGAAATGTTTTTGTGTTCGTGCATCGCCCTCTAAAGGTCATGAGGTCAGACTAACTTCAAACAGCTGGAAGAGAAACATCACTGCTCTTCAGACTGAGTCTGCTCTGTGTGTGTTTCAGATCAAGACTACGGTCGGTTCAGTTGAGCTGGTGCGCATCAGGAACCCGTGGGGTAAAGCTGAGTGGGAGGGGCCTTGGAGTGACAAAAAAGGGTACGAAACACTTACAAAAATACAGGAAAACAGTAATATAATAATCCGTTTAAAGTAAATGGTTTTTATTGTAATATATTGTAAAATGTCATTTATTCCTGTGATGCGCAGCTGTATTTTCAGCATCATTACTCCAGTCTTCAGTGTCACATGATCTTCAGAAATCATTCTAATATGATGATTTGCTGCTCAAGAAACATTTCTGATTCTTATCAGTGTTGAAAACAATATTTTTTTGTGGAAACCATGAAAGGTTTATTTTTCAGGATTCTTTGATGAATAGAAAGTTCAAAAGAACAGCATTTTTTTAAATAGAAATCTTTTTTTTTTACATTATAAATGTCTTTACTGTCATTTTTAATTGTTTTTATGCATCCTTGCTGAATACACACACACACACATATATACTGTATTTGTATATGTTTAAATATCCGTAGTTTGACAGAACTATCCTAAGAATTGAGCTGAATATGACAAAACCTCAATAATTCATAAATTAAGTAAACAGTGTTTATTATTATTAAAAAAGTCTTCTTTTAGGTTTTAGGCTAGTCTGTAGTCATTCTAATTTGCTTTATACCGAAGTCAATGATATTTCTTTGTTTTGACAAGAAAACATTTGGCCAAGTGCGTATCTGAGTGTATTTGTTTGTGTAATGTGTGTGTTTAGAATCGAGTGGAATATGGTGAGCGCTGAAGAGCAGCGGCGTGTGCAGAGAATCCAGCAAGAAGACGGCGAGTTCTGGTGAGTCGTTTTTTTTCTCTTCACTGATTGGCTGATACATATTCAGGCTCTGCTCTGATTGGTTTAGATGTCTGACGCTTCATCATCTTCTCTCTCTTCCCATCAGGATGTCTCTGGCAGATTTCTGCCAGAACTTTGAGACGATGGAGGTTTGTCACCTGAGCCAAGACACGCTGAGCGAGAGCGGAATCATAAAGCCCTGGAAATGTACATCGCATCACGGACAATGGATTCCTCAGCAAGGTACACGAGCATCGCTGTTCACACACATACACAAATATTACACTGCTTCAAAAGAAGAATATATTCACATGTTTGTGTTTGCAGGGCCTCCTCAGTACAGTCTGACCCTGTTGGAAGAGGACGACGACCCCAGTGACCCTGAACTAACCTGCTCCTTCCTGCTGGCGCTCATGCAGAAATGCGCTCGTCAGAGAGGAATCCTGTTCCCCGTCGCGCTGCACATATACAAGGTTTCGCACAAGTGTTTCAAGTGTGTTTGTCGTACATGAAATCTGCAGTCTGATTGGTTGCCTTTACGTGATTTCCGTGCACAACTTTACATCAGTCCTCTGGGAAGCATGAGCAAGTTTCCAGACTGCTACAGTGAACACTTCAAAGCAATGTTGTTTTTGTATCATTGAGATACTATTATAGTTTTTATTAATATTTTGAATTCGTATTTTCCACTTTCATTTGAATTTTATTAAAAGTCATTATGTGTTTTTGTCTTTTTTTTTATTAATTTTTATTTCCATTTTTTGCATTTCAGATTTAGTTATTATAGTATATAAAGTTAAACTAAATAAAAACGAGAAATGATGCTTCGGCAACTAGCTAAAATAAAATACGTTTCTTTTTTATATTATATTTTATTTCAGTTCACTTTTTTTTTTGTTTGAAGTGAAGGAATATTTAATGGTTTTAATTTTAGTTAACTATTATCACCCTGCTTTGAAGGAAGAATTATTCAATATTATTTATTATATATTATATATTGTAATGCTTCAAAGGAAGAACTAGCGACTGTATTATATAATGTTATTTATTATATATTATTTATAAAATAAATATTTTTTAATATTACATTTTATTTCAATTGACGTTTTTTTTTTGTTTTTTTTAAAGTAACAATTTTTTATGGTTTTAGTTAACTATAATTACCCTGCTTCGAAGAAATAACTAGTCATTGTAATATATAATATATTCATATTTTTTATATATATAATATATTATTTTTTTATTTTATATTTTATTTCAGTTAACAAAGTAACACAATTTTTTTAATGGTTTTAACTTTAGTTAAATATAATTACCCTGCTTTGACGGAAGAACTAGTCTCTTTATTATATTATTTATTGTTGTTTATTATTCTACTTCTTCAAATGAAAAAAAAAACTACTTACTGTATTATATAATATATTTCATATGTTTGTACTGCTTACAGGAAGCAATATAATATATGTAATTGTATTACACTGTATTATATAAAATGCATTTTATTTTTTATTATATATTACATATTATATAAAAAGAAAAGAAAAGAGAATAAAAAGAAAATCGAGAGTTTCTGAGCTCATGCTGTTAAGATTTGAGTATATGAGTCTTCTGACTGTGTGTCTCTGTGGGTGTTTGTGTGTGTGATCAGGCCCGATCCGAGCGGGACGCGTCTCAGTTGAGCCTGGTGCTCAGCACCACTAAAGATCTTGGTTATGTCCAGCGGCGAGAGCTGGTGTTTCGCGGTCGCCTGGCGCCCGGTCATTACATCATCATTCCCAGCACTTCAGAGGCCAGTCAGGTGGGAGAATTCCTCCTGAGAGTCCTGACCGAGAAAGGAAACAAAACCAAGTAAGTGATGCTCACCCACATGCAAGAAAATGCAAGATCTGTTTAAAATCTCATTTGACAGCAATGGGATTAAATATAGAGCAAATCTTGGGTGTTTATTCTGAGAAACAGATCCAGAAACCTAATGTGCACTAGTAATATGTGACCCTGGAAGACAAAATCAGTCTTAAGTCGCTGGGGTATATTTGTAGCAACAGCCAAAAAAACATTGTATGGGTCAAAATTATTGATTTTTCTTTTATGCCAAAAATCATTAGGATATTAAGTAAAGATCATGTTCCATGAAGATATTTTGTAAATTTCCTACCATAAATATATCAAATCTTAATTTTTGATTAGTAATATGCATTGCTAAGACTTCATTTGGACAACTTTAAAGGTGATTTTCTCAGTATTTGGATTTTTTTGCACCCTCAGATTCCAGATTTTTAAATAGTTGTGTCTCAGTTAAATATTGTCCGATCCTAACAAACCATACATCAATGGAAGCTTATTTATTCAGCTTTCAGATGATGTATAAATCTCAATTTCCAAAAATTTACACTTAAGACTGGTTTTGTGGTCCAGGCTCACATATTGTCTCACACTTGATTTGTAAAAATGGAAAGGCTGCAATCCAATATCTGAAAAACTCTTTCTGCCAAGAGCAAACGATCTGAGCTGCAGTGTTATTTAATTATTTTTTATAAACTACTAAAGTATTGTAATATTAAAATGAATATTTATTCATTTTAATTAATACTGTTTTTCTCTTTTAATTTTAATTTAATTCATCTTAAAATTATTATTATTCATATACATTAATATTTTGAATTTGCTTCTATTTTTGTATTTTCAATTTTCATTTTATTTTAAGTTTTAGAATATACTTTTATCTTTTGTATTAGATTTTTTCCTAAATGTTACAATTTATTTTTATTTATTTTCCAACTTAAACCTATTATATTTAAGTTAGTTTCCAATGCAGCATTTCTCTCTCTCTTTTTTTTTTTTTTTCATGTTTTTTAGTCTAGTGTTTAAACGTTATTTTATTTCAGCACTGCTGAGCTGCTATCCACATTAATGTTTCACCATACACTCTTTCTGTTCAACAACTACTGACTTGTGTCTGTTTTCATTTCCCATAATAAGATTTTGGAGAAATATGTGAGACAAAGTAAATACTTAAACGAAACAAAACTGAGAACTCCAAAAAATCCCAGCTAACATGGAACATTCCCAGAACGTTCTGGCAAGGTTCTTTCAAAGTTATGAACAATCATTCTTCCAGTAACCTTCATACAGTAGATGCAAACTCCTCACCATTTTTGAGGTCAAAATAGGTCACCTACGAGATTTGTGTAGATCCCATGAGAAAATGTTTTTGGTATTTTTACATTTCCAGTAGTACCAACTCAGTTCTGTTTCCGCTTGAAGTCCCCCACTTTCGAACGTTCCTGTGTGTTTTTGGTTTTTGCACGCTCTGGTTTCGAATTACAAAGCCAAAAGTTTGTATTTACAATGTGTCTTGCATCGTTGAGTATTGTAGCCAATCACAGGCATCTCTGTTGAATGCAGTGGCCAATCAGAGGCATTACTGTATATTGTTTCAGGAATGATAAATGCGAGTGTAAAACATTATGCGAGTAAATCCGCAAAATTGATCCGCGATTGATGGTGATAACTGTAGCAATGGACGGAACAAACTATCTGACAAGCTGGTGTCAAAACAGAGCTGTGCTTTAAGTGATGTAGAGTAAAATCAGAGTAACAAAACTACAGCAGCAACAAGTCTGTGTTGCCTTCAGCAGCTTTTACAGGTAGCTCTCCTTTGATGCGTCCTTTTTAGGCAATGTTTGAAAAATGTAGTTTAAAAATATTGAATGCATTATTTAATTATTATACCATTAATAATTAACTTAATTTTTAGTTAAGTATTTAAATAATTAACCCTACTAGGCTGTTGGTGTCTGGGTTTATTTATATATTTTTTAATGACATTTATGACAAATGAGACTTTTTGATTCCTGGACTTGCTATACTTCATAGTCATTTTATAATAAATCCAAAATTAAGATGTGATAAAACCTAGGGAGTGGAAATGGCATCTGAGCTAATGGGTGATCCTCTGCTGCCATCTACTGGATATAATGCTTATTTCATGTCATTTTCATCTTAAGTCTTTGTTTTCCACCAGGAGACAATTTTTTTAATTGTGAACATTTAAAGTGAATATTGGCAAATTTGGAAAATAATAATTATTGTATAAAAAATTTAGGGTTTTATTTTATAAGGAGGGAGGGGTGATGTGCTCGTCTTTTTCACCTTTTTCACCCGTGATGAGTTTGCATCCCTGAACCTTAATAGAACATTTGTTTAGAGTTAATTGGTGTTTAATAATGCTCTTAAAATGTTATCACAAAAACATTTGTACATCGCTTAAATGTAACTACTAGTTTTGGAACGTTCAGAGAACATTCAAAAGTAACATTCTCATCATTTAAAAAAAAAATATAAAATAGAATGTTTCCCCAACGTTAGCAGAATTTTTTAAAAACATTTAAAACCTGGATTATTTGAATGTTCAGAGCACAGAAATAGAAATAACATTAGCAAAACGAACATGTCTTAGAACATGTTTTTGGTAGATGGGATGAATCGAAATACTTTTTTTCTATGTTTTAACATAATAAATCCCTGTATATGTCTATATATGTGTATATATGTCTATATATATATATTATATATATATATATATATATAATATATATATATATATATATAGATATATATATAAAAAACATTCTTAAAAGTATTTAAAAACTAAGTATGCATATGCAATGTTTTTGAAAGAAGTTTCTTCTGCTCATCAAGCCTGCATTTATTTGATCAAAAATACAGAAAAAAACAGTAATATTGTGAAATATAATTACAACTTAAAATAATAGTTTTCTATTTGAATATACTTTAAAAAAAATAATTTATTCCTGTGATGCAAAGCTGAATTTTCAGCATCATTACTCCAGCCTTCAGTGTCACATGTAACATCCAGTCTATCACATGATCATTTAGAAATCATTCTAATATTCTGATTTATTATGAGTGTTGGAAACAGTTCTGCTGTCTAATATATTTGATGAATAAAAGGTTAAAAAGAACTGCATTTATAAAAAAAAAAAAAATTCTAATAATATATATTCTAATAATATATTTTCTTTACTATCACTTTTTATCAATTTAACACATCCTTGCTGAATAAAAGTATTGATTTTATTTAAAAAAAAAAAGAAAAAAAAATACTGACCCCAAATTTCTGTATATTGTTATTACAAATTATTTATATTTTAAAAACATAGCTTCTTTTTTTTTTTACTTTTTATTCATCAAAGTATCCTAAAAAAGTATCACATGTTCTGAAAAAATATTAAGCAGCAGAACTGTTTCCAACTTTGATAATGAATCATCATATTAGAATGATTTCTAAAGGATCATGTGATAATGATCCTAAAAATTCAGCTTTGCATCACAGAAATAAATGATAATTTAAAGTATAATAAATTTAAAAACAATTATTTTAAATTGTAATAATATATCACAATATTAAAAAAATTTTCTGTATTTTTGATCAAATAAATGCAGGCTTGATGAGCAGAAGAAACTTCTTTCAAAAACATAAAAAATAGTAATGTTTCCAAACTTTTGGTCTGTACTGTGTGTATATATATATATATATATATGTGTGTGTGTTTGTGTGTTTGCAGAGCTGTTGAGGCACGAGGACTAGACTCAAGCTCAGTAACTCCGGTAATATGGAGAAGTTGATCTAGTTTCACTGCTTCGATCATTTATTATCACTGGGTCCATTTAATTGTTGGTTTTTAATTGTTTCTGTGTGTGTGTAGCCAATGTCTCCACGTCTCGCAGGTCTGCCGCCTGTGAATGAAGCGAAGGATCTCTTTGTGAAACACTGTGTGAAGGTAAACACATTACTGGCATGCAGAGCTGCCCAATACAGTGCTATTGAGTTTGTGCATGCATTTTTATATCTAATATTTTGCTCTGATGTCATATAGTGTTTGTGTACGTGTTGTCTATAGGGGCCTTATTGTAGTCCATTGGATCTCTATAACCTGCTGACTGAAGCCATTGCAAAAGGAGGTGAGGACTTGTTTATTGACGAGCTGTTTTTCATCTGTTCACTTCTTTTTTTTGTCTACATTTGCATTTCAATGCAAAATGTGGTTTGTAGGAGAAGTCGTGTTCACTGTGCCGTTATAATGCAATTCTTTTCATTAGTTCCGCTGCAGAGTTGAAAAGCATACAGGAAGTGATGTGGTAACCAGTGAGGAAGTGAGTTGGATGATATTGTTTCTGTTTTCTGCCCGGTCAGTCTTTGCAGGTTGCGAGAAGAAGCTGAGTTTGGAGCACTGCAAGAGCTTTGTGGTGCTCATGGATGTATCCTGCATAGCTATAGTGCACTTCTGATATCTCTGTCCTAACAAACACACTGGTTAGTGTGCATGGACACAGAATAGAACAAGATAAACCGCTAAATATC